>NC_090758.1:18402951-18405451 GCF_036898095.1 Palaemon carinicauda
CCGGAGCCGGTGGCTCCCGCCCTACGGCGAGACCCACCCGCGTACGGAGCACCCTACGGTTACGGGTCGACCTCCCTGGAACCAAGGGGAGAACGCCCTGTCTACCGTCCAAGCACGGCGCCCCCACGCCAAGCCGGGGCCTCGGCCGACGGAGGCGAGGCTTCCCCGTCGGAGGACTCCGCCTACAGAAGGGTGGTAGGTCTCATCAGGAGGCTCCATGGGATTCCAGAACCCTCGGCGCCTAAGGTGAATGCCTGGAGGTCGAGCCTCCTGAGATACACTCACCGTGATGCCCTGCCGAAGTCCTCCCTGGCCCTTCCTCTCGCCCCAGACCTAGTACTGGGACAAGAATACATTGATAACTTGGTGGCCAGCAGTGCGGAGGCCCCCAAGTCCCAAAGTGCCTCCAAACTCCTCCAAGGTCTCAAGCCACAGGGCAAGGTTTATATTCTGGAAGGACGGCGCCCAGGTCCCTGTAGGGTGGACCCAGCCTTGGACATCCTGGGACAAGGCGGCTCGGACGAAAGGGCCTCTTCAGCCCCTGTTTCCTTCTCACCCACTGAAGCCGCCATGATGGAGGAGATGTCAAGAGATCTTGTGAACGTCTCCTCATGGCTGGACTGGTGGGCCTCCACGTTGGTGAACGTACGAGCCTCCACAGACCCCGACGATCCTGAGCAACAAGGTCTCCTGACGGACTTTCTCACCTCCGGGGGGAAAGCCCTCAAGTTTATGGCTTACCAAGCACTCTCCTTAACGGCCAACTGGGTCCTTAGAAAACGGGACACAGTGCTTTCTAAGTTGGCAAGGAAAATCCCTGAAAGAGAGGCCCGAGTGGTTCGTAGCCTACCCCTAGGGAGTGAGTCGCTGTTTCCTCTGAAGGAGCTAGAAGTGCTAATGGAGAAGGTGTCCAAGAGGAGAGAGACCAACGCCCCCAGACAAACATCCTCCAGGAGGCCTCCTTACAGGAGATCAGTCTCGGATAGTGCCGTGACTCCTCAGGCCACCCCCGGCTCTTCGATGAGGGACGCCCCCTCCTCCTCCTGGACAACAACCCCTCAGCCCTCCCGCAGGGGAGCTCCAGCTTCTGCCAGCTCCTTCAGGTCGGGTTACTCCGCCTCGAAGAGAGGCAGATCAGGCCGCCCCTCTAGGAGAAGGTAGAGGGAGAGGCCCCCTACTCCCGCCCAAGCCTCGGGTTGGGGGATGCCTCAGACCTCATTGGCAAGCATGGAAAACGCATGGGGCGGATGCTTGGACGGTGTCCGTCCTGAAAGAAGGCTACAGGGTCCCCTTCATAGCGGATCCACCCCCTCTTATTCCAGCCACCCGGACAGAATGGTTGGCTCCCAGGGACCCGTTGAAAAGGGCCACCCTTCAAAAAGAAGTTTCCTCCATGTTAGAGAAGGGAGACATGGAAGAAGTCCTTCTCCCAGGGCCAGGCTTCTACAGCCGCCTGTTCCTGGTGGAGAAAGCAACGGGGGGGTGGAGACCAGTGATAGACCTGTCAGCCCTCAACAAGTTCGTCAAGAAGACGAACTTCAAGATGGACACCCCAAAATCCGTTCCTGATGTCCTTGAGGGAGAAGGATTTCATGATGACGATCGACCGCAAGGACGCGTATTTCCAGATCCCGGTCCACCCGTCGAGTCGGAAGTTCCTCTGGGTAAATTGGAGCTCCCACATCCTGCAGTTCAGGACCCTCTGCTTCGGCCTGTCGACGGCCCCTCAAGTGTTCACAAGGGTCTTCGCGACGGTCTCAGTATGGGCTCACGAACGGGGTATCCGTCTCATCAGATACCTGGACGACTGGTTGATCCTTTCCAGCTCAAAGGCCCTCTTGGAAGAGCAAGGGAAGGACCTCCTCCAATTCTGCAGGAGTCTGGGAATCATTATTAACCTGGAAAAATCGAACCTAACTCCATCCAACAGAATGGGGTACTTGGGTATGACGTTGGACACCGTGCAGGGGAAGGCCTTCTCCTCGGAAGACAGGATACAGAACCTCATCAACATCATTCAGCCGTTCCTGTCGGAGCATTCCAGGAGGGCGAAAGACTGGCAGAGGCTGATAGGTCACCTGGTCTCATTAGAGAAACTGGTTCCCCAAGGGAAGATACGGCTCAGACCCGTACAATGGAACCTCAAGGTCCTATGGTCCCAGACAGGCTCTCAGAAAGCGTTGATTCCGGTCCTTCCGGACACGAGAGCAGCCTTAGAATGGTGGCGATGCCAGTCGAACTCCCTCAAGGGGATGCCCCTCGGGTCCTGTCCCCCCGAGTTTCTCCTGTTCACAGTCGCCTCCAGCCTAGGGTGGGGAGCCCACCTGCGGGAGGAAACGGCAAGCGGTACCTGGTCGGAGACCAAAAGACATCTCCACATCAACGTCCTGGAGCTAAAAGCTGTACAGAAGGCATGTCTGCACTTTGCAAGTCGGTTGAAGGGAAACACCGTGGCCCTAATGTGCGACAACGCCACAGTGGTAGCCTACATAAAGAAGCA
>NC_090758.1:18410451-18430451 GCF_036898095.1 Palaemon carinicauda
TACCAAGTATAGATTATATGTTGAATTTGTTATTACCAATGTTCTAATTATTTTTTATTAGAACTTTCAAATAAATGAAATGAATGCCATTTATGAAATGTTTTTCTTTATGATGCCGCCTGAAACTGAAACCTTCCATTTGTTTACGCTCCATCTTCGATCATAATAAACAAACGAATGCATTAAACACACATGATCTAAGTCATAACTAATGATATTACAAACATTTAGTAAACATTATGTTATTACAAATATTTTACTTACCGTATCCATATAAATTCCTAAATTCGTAGCAAAGCTGGAAATTTTTTTTTTCCTTATGCGTTTAATCCACAATAGCAAACTGCCGCTAATGACAGAGTGATAACTTACGATAATTCTAAACTGTTACGAAAGATAATTGTCCTTTCCATATCCAAAATACTTTTCCTAACTTCAGTTATAAGTCAACTTGTACCCACCTCAATTATGGATCCATATGCAAAAAAGGTAAAGAAGAAAGTACTAGGCCTATTTTTAAAGTCACCGAACAATTAGGTTACCGCTATAACGTTCGATGTGAGAGAGAGAGAGAGAGAGAGAGAGAGAGAGAGAGAGAGGGATGGTTTTAAAGTACTAAACAATAAATATGATAGGTTATAACACATTGGTGTTTATGTAATATTAACTGTATAGATGGTTTGAATAAGTTAAGAAATGGTGTAAACAATTCTTTGTTATTGTATTCGCGCGGAAGCTAGACATCAGCTGATGTGATCACAGCCAAAAGTAAAACAAAAATAAGTTAGCAATACTCGATTTTTAAAACACACCCGAAATTTTACAACATAAGTACATGTTTTATTATAGCGCAATTGACATTTAAAGAGTAAAAATTTTCTGGAATAGAATGGTGTTTCCTAAAAAATAGTGGTTTGCGGACGAAATCGGTTACCGTATTTTAAGCTATGATTGAAATGGATGTATACACGGTATAATTTTTTCGTTTTGTATTTAATTGACACTTCAAGAAAACCGATTTTGGTTTCTTCATCTATTTGTAAGTACTGTATTGTATAACGAGAGAGAGAGAGAGAGAGAGAGAGAGAGAGAGAGAGAGAGAGAGAGAGAGAGAGAGAGAGAGAGATTATGACGCAGAAGGTTACAGACCTAGAACAGGGGAGGATGAAGGTGGGGGGAGTGATGAGATAGGCTGGGTGGACTCGCAGGGGAGACGGTAGGAGACGGGGGAAAGGGGGATTTGGTTGCCAGTGGCTAAAAATAGATTCTGAAAAACGGTAAAGGGAAAAACGAATCCCATCGAATAAACAGAATAAGGAAAGGGAATAAGATCCAGAGGAATAATAGATATAATGAAATGAAAATGACTAGATGGTGTTAGTTGTGATGATAATAATTTAGATATTTGAAATAAGAGTGTCTGAGGAGGTATAGAAGGAATTCGTGATAAATATAGAGGAATATCAAAGGATACAGTTAGTTTGCATTAAAGGGTTTGTTATCGTTTATCGGCAGTGAATAGCCTAAACTTCGGTAACGAGTCGTCAATATTTTGTCATATTTTAAACAGTATACATTTGATTTGCAAACATTGGTTTTGTAGAGTAGACGGTAAAATAAAATCTAGAGAGAGAGAGAGAGAGAGAGAGAGAGAGAGAGAGAGAGAGAGAGAGATTTGGGTGCTACTATAGCGGGAGGTCTACCGCCATATGTCGCCTACCCAGGTGGAGGGTAAGGTCTACTGCGTGACCAGCCTCCCACAGCCCAGCACCGAACCATCGAACATGTGTACTGCCCAAATCCATCAAAAACGTGACCTGTCCATGTGACCTACCCATATAAAAGGAAGCAAATGGAGCTCCTAAATTGACGGGCTGCCAACGCAAGAGCCCGTCTCCAGCAATAAGGGCTGGGCAATCTGACAAGCAAGCAAGCTCCTTAATCAGTTTTTCCCTCGGCCTAAAAGAGATATTATCGATATCAGCATTCTACAGTGAACCAGCAGCAATATTATGTGGATCCAGCGACAGGAACACACACACAGGCAATTGAGCGATCGTGGTTGGACGCTATAACTATGATTATGAAGAGAATGCGAGGTGTTGGTCGTCAGCTGTTCCAGTCTCATCTTGATCATTTTTGCTGGAAGGTGATGGAAAAAATTCCAATGATCTATTTGTGTCATTCTTAAAAGTAGGAAGTGTGTATCGCTAGAATAAATGTATGGAAATATATGATAACCTGTTTGATGTTCGAAGAGTGTATCGCTAGAATAAATGTATGGAAATATATGATAACATGTTTGATATACGAAGAGTGTATCGCTAGAATAAATGTATGGAAATATATATGTTTAATTTTACCTTTATTCCTTTTTTTTAATGTAATTATAAATCCAATTATCTATCTAAGTCATTTCTAAGATATGTTTAAATTAAGTGTTTATTGCTTAAACAAATGTATGAAATGTGTTTTATCTATGGGGGACGAATAATTCAGCAGTAGACCTCACGCTATAGTATTAACGGGAGGTAGACCTCACGCTATAGTAGCACCGAGATTTGATGGCAGAAATCCCTCTCTCTCTCTCTCTCTCTCTCTCTCTCTCTCTCTCTCTCTCTCTCTCTCTCTCCGATAAACGAACCCAGTCTACTCGTGAAAACCTTGAACGCCCAGAGGGAAAAATGAGGCTTTTAAATATACTGTACTAACAAAAATAATGCTTTAATATACCATCATTAACACTACCATTACAATTATCGTAAGGTTGGAGAAAGATCAAGATTGCCGAGAACGTAACCACATTTCTGTTTACATTTTGTCAGCTGGACTCGCACAGTTAACAGTTGATTTCATTGTTGATGTGAAATTTTATCCTTAAATAGGCTATTCATTATGAAATTATGTTAATGAAATGTAATGTTGATATTGTTTTGTAACATTTATTATAAATCACCGTATTTAGGGCTACCAATATACTTAAAAAGACAATAGATTTGATACATTTTGTAGTGCTTGACTCGCGAACTTTGAACAGCCTCGCAGATACAGAAAATTTATTTTTGAAAAATAGCGATCGTGGAAAAGGGGAATCGTGTAATTCGAACACGCTTAATTCGGGACCCTACTGTATATATATATATATATATATATGCATACATGTATATATATGTATATGTATATATATACATATGTATATATATATATATATATATGTATATATATGTATATATATATATATATATATATAACGGATTTTGAGCGAAGCGAAAAATCTATTTTTGGGTGAGATAGCCATGGCGTCCTGATGGAAGGTTCCTGTTTGGTAGCTTCCTTGGGTATAAGACTACTAAGATATTCCCAGAGAATTTAACCACAGGTTATCACAGAATTCTAACTTCTGGAGCGAGTATCTCAAAGGTTTCCCTTTAAGACATCGTAATACAACAGGGGACACGCATGTCTGATCGTGCCACATAGCTATCTCCACCCCGAACAGAGTTAACGCTTCGGTGTGTAAGGGCTGAGAATAGCTGGGAGCCGTTCCACAGCTAATCTCACTCGTGGCTACTACTGATACTCGAGATGTAAACAAACGGACGCCATTGCTCTAATGACGTCACGCGCGTCTTTATCCTGGCGCCAGTTGCTGCCCATCACCATGATACAATTGTGTAGGGTGGGAACAAACTGAACGAAGTAGTAGGGAGGGTCCATCAGGACGCCATGGCTATCTCACCCAAAAATAGATTTTTCGCTTCGCTCAAAATCCGTTTTTTGGGCTCAAGCCATGGCGTCCTGATGGAAGAGTACCAGAGAATCAATGTATCGTGGTAGATTTTCCCCCAGAGTTAAGTGCCTAGGCATTGACAAAACAGCAAAGTAATCTTAGGTAAGAACCATAGGAACGAAATATCCTGCCCCCCATTGGTAGGAAGTTCCCATGGGCTATGCCGACGTCAAAGTGGTATTGAAGGGCTATTCATCTTGACAGAAGAACTTTTAAGAGCTTAGAGATGAAGCAGAATGTTTGATATTTGTATAGGAACATTCTGAAGTAGGCCAGTGGTGGTTGGGCACTGTGTGTAGAGTTCATCTCCTGATTATCAGAAGTAAGTATTCGTGTAGGAACCTTACTGAGACAAGGTGAATATAATTTAGGATTTAGACATCTTAAATTCTTCATGACCATAAGAAAGGAGGAATAAATAAAACTATGACAGTATGTATTTCATAGTAAGTAGGAGCTGAAAGAGACGCATAAGTAATAAAATAGAAATTTTATTTCACAATGCAGAAATTAAATAATTTACAGCAAAAGTAAAGTTCATTTACAGTAATAATAATGTACATAGAAATAAAGGCTTGCTCTTGAATCTGAAAGGGAATTTCAGGATTAGTAGGTACTCGTTCTCGAGGAACGCAAGTCTTTAAATAACACATCATGCTCAAGGCATGCGGCACTTGTGTGACACTATGACATTTCACCTGGGATAAGAACAGTTATAAAAGCACTAAGTGTTTTTAGACATCACTATGAATCACTCGAGGGTCAACATAGGCACCCGAAGAGTTAGAGTCCCAAGTAACTCACTGTTCTACGCAGAGTTAGGTGCAGGTTTCATAACACTACCTGCGGCTACCACAAAATGTTTGATTTCGTGCACTTGTTTCGCATAATGTTTAAAGAAAACTCGCGAGGACTTCCAGCCCGTAAAGTTTTTAAGGCTCTCAAAGTCCATGCTCTGAAAGAAGTTCAGAGAAGATGCCACTTTTCTAGGATCATGACCAGCGGGTGTACTGTTCGGATCCGCTCTGCGAATGAAGTAGGTGATTTTCGCTCTTAATTGTTTCAGTGACAGGTCGCTGCCCGATGTTTCTCCTTTGAAGAGTTGGCCTCCACCAAAGTTCGAAGTTCTGCGAAGATAGACCTTGAGACTCTCTACTGGACATAGAGAGACATCCTCCTTCAGGGGGCATATTCTCCAAGGGCCCCATCTTTTGGTGGGTAATTCATTTTTGGCGAGAAACGTCGGATCAGGGGAGAGGGTCACTTCTCCTGAATCAGCAAACAGGATGTGTCCCTCTTCTCTTGATAATGCCACTATTTCGCTGACTCGAGCTCCCGAGGCGAGAGCAAATAAAAATATAACTTTCTGAGTCAGATCCTTGAGGGGGCATGAATCATTGTCCAAGTTGGAGGCGAAATGGAGCACCTTGTCTAGTGACCAGGAGATCGGTTTCGGAGGGGGTGCTGGGCGTAGGCGAGCACATGCTTTCGGCAATTTGTTAAAGATGTCGTTGGACAGATCAATTTGGAAAGCATATAGAATTGGTCTAGTCAAAGCCGATTTGCAGGTTGAAATCGTATTGGCTGCTAATCCTTGTCCATGAAGGTGAATGAAGAAGGACATACAGAAATCAATGGTGATTTCTTTAGGATTTTTTGCTTTAACAAAGGAGACCCATTTCCTCCAGGATGATTCATATTGCCGTCTCGTGGATTCGGTCTTGTATTCCTCTAGGAAGTCTAGACTTTTCTTCGAGATCCCAAACCTCTTCTTTGCGGCAAGGGAGAGAAAATCATGAGATGAAGGTCCTTGATTTTCGATGATGAAGCGAAGACAGTCGACTTCTGTACTTGTTGAGAGAGAACTGGGCCCGGGAGAGGGATCAGCTTGGGCTGCAGCTCCAGGACCAGGGGGTACCAGTTGCTCCGGGGCCACTTGGGAGCCACTAGGGCCGCTGTCCCTTTGAAGGTTCTCAATTTGGAGAGGACTTTCAACAGAAGGTTGGTGGGAGGGAACAGGTATATCTTCGACCATCTGTTCCAGTCCAGTGACATGGCGTCCACCGCTTCTGCTTTGGGGTCCTCGTACGGGGCTACGTACAGAGGAAGTTGATTGTTGTCGCTCGTTGCAAAGAGATCTATCTGAAGTTCTGGGACTTGATGAGAGATGAAGGAGAATGATCTTGCGTCTAGAGACCATTCCGACTCTATCGGGTTTGTCCGAGATAGAGCATCCGCTGTCACGTTGCGGAATCCTTGTAGGTGAACTGCAGACAGGTGCCACTTCTTCTTCTCCGCCAGACGGAAGATTGGGAGAAGCACCTGATTTATCTGGGGCGATCTTGAGCCTTGGCGATTGAGACAACGAACTACCACCGAGTTGTCTAGGGTTAGACGGATGTGGATCGAGGGCGGCGGGGATAGCTTCTTCAGAGTAAGAAGGACCGCCATGGCCTCCAAGATGTTTATGTGGAACGTCTTGAATAGTGGAGACCAGGTCCCTTGAGCTTGTTTCAGGTGGGAGTGACCTCCCCAGCCCTCCAGTGAGGCATCCGTGTGGATGTTGAGTGATGGAGGAGGGTGTTGGAGAGGAATGGACCTTTTCAGGGCCATTGCTTCCGACCACGGCTTTAGGAGGCGTCGAAGTCTGTTTGGAAGCCGTCTCTTGAGGTCTCTTCGAGCGATGGATGCCGATCGTCTCCAGACTCCCCGCGGCATCCTTTAGCTGTGCACGAAGCACTGGGTTTGTCACTGAGGCGAATTGTAGAGAGCCTAGAACTCGTTCCTGCTGTCGTCTTGAAATGCGTTTGGATTTCAGTAGTCGCTTGACAGACCCTGCTATTTCCTTCCTTTTCTTCTGGGGGATGGAAAGGCGGTGTGACTGAAGATTCCAGTGGATTCCCAGCCACTGAAACTTCTGAGCCGGAGAGAGGCGAGATTTCTTCTCGTTGATCTTGAATCCCAGGTGTTCTAGGTACTGGGTAACTTCGTCGCAAGACTTTGTACACTCTTCGGGCGATGGAGCCCAGACTAGCCAGTCGTCGAGGTAGGCCATCACCTGGACGTTTCTTAGGCGGAGCTGTTGTACTATGGCATCCGCCAGCTTTGTGAAGATCCGAGGGGCCACATTGAGGCCGAATGGCATGGCCCGGAAGGCGTAGCTTTTTCTTTGGAGTCGAAATCCTAGGTAGGAGGAAGCGTGATGGTTCATTGGGATGTGCCAATAGGCATCCGCCAGGTCTATAGAGACCGTGTAGGAACCTTGAGGCAGAAGGGTCCTTATTTGTTGAAGCGTCAGCATCTTGAATTTGTTGTTCTCTATGAACTTGTTGAGGGGGGATAAGTCCAGAATGACTCTGAGCTTGTCTGAGTCCTTCTTGGGAACGCAAAACAGTCTCCCTTGGAACCTGGTGGACTTTACCTTCCTTATCACCTTCTTGTTCAAGAGGTCTAGAACATATTCTTCCAGGATGGGTGTCGATTGTTGAAAGAACCGCTGGAAGATTGGGGGTGGTTGCACCCAACTCCAGCCTAGACCGTTCTTGATGATGCTGTGTGCCCAAGGATCGAAGGTCCAACGATCCTGGAATTGGCGGAGTCTTCCTCCCACCGGAAGCACTTCATTGCTTCTGGTGTCCCGAGGACTTGTTGCCTCGGCCGCTAGCTCCCTTTCCTCCTCTACCTCTGGAGGGACGACGAGAGGCGTCTCTGCTTGCACCCCTGGACGAGCCTCTACCTCTGGCATGAAAGGTAGTGGATGGCTGCTCAAAGGCAGGGGTGAAGACCGGTGACTGTGACAACACCGGTTGGGGGACCAATTGAAAGGTCTGTTGTGGTTGGGCAACCACTTGGGAGGTAGCGGGTCCCGGAAACTGACGTCGTTGTTGACGTTGCTGGGGTTTTGGCTTCTGAGGTTTCCTCTTAGGCTGAGGTCCATCGTCCTGAGAGGTTTTCCTTTTTCTGGACATGCCCCACTTGTGGAGAAGGTTCCTATTCTCCGTGGCGGCTCTGTCAGTTATTTCCTTGACAAGGTCAGAAGGAAACAGGTGCTTTCCCCAGATGTTGGAGGAAATCAGCCTCCGGGGTTCGTGTTTCACGGTGGCACCGACAAACACGAATTCACGACAGGCTCTACGAGCCTTTATGAAATGGTACAAGTCCTTCATTACTGTGAGTAAGTGGGATTTGGCCAGTACCATGTAGTGATCAGGTACTGCTGTGTCACAGGCCATAACTTCAAGTTGGACTTGATGAGAAAGAGATGCCGCAAGCCTCTCCTTCGTGTCTTGTTCCCGGCGAAGGAGGTGATCATTGAGCTTAGGGAGGTCTTTATTAAACTGACGTCCGGCGACGTCAGGATCGAGCCTACCCACGACGAAAGTATGTTGGACATCTTTCCATTGTCTAGTGTCAGGGGGTGTCACGATGGAGAAGGGATCTGCACCTCCTCCAGTGCAGGGCAGGGTTTTCCTTCTTCCGCCGCTTTAAGGCATGCAGCCAAGGCCTTTTCCAAAAAAGGAAGAATCGCAGTGTCAGGTGCGACATATGTAGGATGCTTCTTGCTCAAGGCAGGAAGCTTAGAGCAGGTAAAGCCCCTGCTCTTAAATGCGGAGGCTAGCATAGCCTGGGCCTTTGCGAGATCGAACACTATCTCTTCTTTAGGTTCGGTCTCCTCCTTCGAGGCAGGTTCGGAACGAAGCCGGACGTAACAGTCCGGGTAGGCCTCGAAGCTTGGGAAGAACTCCACATCTTCCAACGGGACCGTGCCGATCTTGTCACTAACAAAGATCCTGCCGGTCGCAATAACCATATGCTCTGCATACCTCCACGGGTTGGCATGAGAGCAAGCTGGGAGATCCTTGACCGAAATCTTCTTCGGGTCTCTGGATCCAATCATAGACCTGATGGACTCCTGGTTCTCCTTCAGTCTGTCGTCCATGACAGCTCTAATCAGTCGGATCAGTTCTTGGGTAGAAGAGGAAGGATCCGGGGTCGAGGAGGTAGACGGAATGGACATTTCCGTCGGTGTAGGAGTAGGCGGAGGGATGGACGAGGGAGTAGCTCCAATCTCCGACTCGGTGTATTCCACCTTGTCTTCGTCCTCTTCGGCTCCTTGAGCCATAAGCGTCTTCTCCGTGTCTTCCGAGACGTCAGAGATCTGTTCATCATCCTCGGAATCTAAACGACACTCGTGCATGGACTGAGCCATGACCACATCAGGTTCCACCGTAATTTGGACAGTGGGGATTGCTTCCTTTGGAACCACTGAGTCAGGAGAGGCCTTAGGGAACAACAGGGACCTCAGTTCTTCGGTGGCCAGGTACGGTCCAGTAGCATTTCTCTGAAAACCACGCACCCACTTGCGCAGTTTTTCACGAGCAATGTCTCTAACCTCCGCTGAGGGAGGGTTATGGAAGGCCTCAACTAGGTAGGCCTGGCAGACCGTACAATCCAGTGGATTCCAGAACTTCCAATCCCCTTTCTTGTCTGAGCAAGGGGCGTGAGTCCTGCACGCCGTATGTCCGTAAAACTGCGAGCGTTTCACAGCACAGTAGGCGAAGTCACACTTCATCTGCTCCTCCTGTGGAAGAAAGAGAAAATGAGTATGGGGGAGTCATAGGAATGGCTCTTAAATTAAGTTAATATTAATCATTAATTTTAACTTAAAGAAGGTGTGATGCATAGAAAATGAAACAGTAAAGGAGAACACGCTCCATGCATCTCGCCCGGCTGGTTACCATAGGCTTGGTCCTGGGATAATCCAAATGACCGAGATCATTGGATATAGTTTCCTAGGATTCCCATTATATTGGAACTCCATGGAAAGCCAAGGACAAGGTTGGGATCGAATTCATTCGGTTCCCAGTTAAGAGCCAGAAGGCCTCATTAAGGGTAACTGCTTCTGGCAACCAGCCGCGCTAAGATGCACATAGCATGCTGGAAATAGAAGAATGCAAAGAGACAGCATGATCACTAATAGAGCAGTACTAGGTACTGATCTTAAAAGCAAAGCAGTTTATCTATTTGCAATGTAGGGCTATCTTAGTCTTATGATAGCTACAGAGAGGGGGTGCAAGTATTCTTGACGCCTCCGGGGCATCCGGCAAGCCGCCGGCACGCCGGAGCTCGCTCCAGCGTAGATTCTGGCACTAGAACAGACAATTTTCAAAGTCAGTTAGATACCAGGATGGCGGCCGCCGGCACAACGGCGGCACGCCGGCAGGGAGCGGCGGCTCCGGCAGCCGGAGGATGCCGGATTGGTGACTGGGGTAAGGATGGTACAGGTAGTATCGGGTTGCCGGCAGTATATGCCGGCACTCCGGAGATCGACCGGCAAGCGGACGATTAGATAGGAGTAGGAGAGCTGCCGGTAGTAGCCGGCGGCAGCCGGCAGTCCCTCGGTACACGGGGGGCTGGCGGCAAGGGTAGGGAAGTCACCAAGAGGGAGGCAGGTATTGCCGGCAGTAGAGGCGGCAAGAGACCGGCACCCGGATAGATAGAGAGACAGGGGGAGGGGGGAAAGGATGCAGGAAGTACCGTCAGGGTTCCAGACATCCCTCCCCCTCCCTGAGGGGGTGTACCCATGATAGAGACAGGCTCTAGCATCCATAAGCAGGGGTCACTAGGGACCGGGAGCAGGTAGCCCAAGGGAGGACTAGGGAACACCCAAGAGGGGGGGGAGACTCCCCTATGCAGAGCTACACTAGTAACTAACCTTATAGGACACTATGAAGGTATATGTACCAGAGCGGACAGCACAGGGAAGCTCGGGTAGCCCTACTCATCCACCCTAAGGAGGATTTGTAGGACAGGGGACAGATGAGTATAAACTAACCTAAGCATAGGCTAGGCTATACAAGAGATAGGTGGGGAGGGAGAAGAGAGAGGTCTTCCCAGGAAGGGTTTCTGTACCAGAGCGGCCACAAAGGGAAGGGAGGACACTCCCTAACCTCAGATTAGGCTGATCGGCTAAAACGGTGCAAGAGTCAGTTTCAGCATGGAACAGAGAAACCTTCCTAACCCGGCCTAGATCAGGGCTAAAAGTCCTGAACTAGGCAAGGAAGAAGACGTATCGCTATCGCAGGAAAGTCGTAGACTATCCTAGCCATAGAGGTAGGCTAGCCTAACCTCACTCTCAGACGCAATCCTAAAGGGGGTTCATTCCTTTAGGGAGGACTGAGAGGCGATATAAATACTCTATTAGACAATTAATCCCTTTACTCAGAAAAGGGATCAAGGCTAAATAGAGGGAGTGCCAAGGCAGGGGATGAAGGAAGCATATAGGGGTCCTAAGGTTAGGTTAGGCTAGAAAGAATCACTGACTAGCCTATCCCCTATATGGTCCCTGAAGGCGAAAACATTTGCATCACTAGTCAAAAGTATTGTAAAATAATAATGCCACTATCTTCATAACTTAGTCTAGGATCACTAATAAATCATGCATGAACACTTGTATATAGGCTCCTGGCCTGGGGGCTATAGTAGCCGACTGGTATGAGGTCAATCGATGACCGATAAAAAGCGTCTAAACACGATATAAAAGTTCCTAGCTATGAAGACTAAATAAACTAATGTATTCGATTAGTATATAATGCCGGAAGCGTTGTTGTGGCTAACTAAATAAGACATGCAAAACAACAACGACGCCATAAAATGGCGGGTCCGGTAGAGGCACCGCTCTGCCACAAAACATCAATTATTTCGCGAAATAATAATTACTTTACGGCCAGAGCTTAATTAAACAATACTGGAACCTTGTACTCAACTTTCCAGAAGAAGGCGAGGCTGAAGGTAACGACATAGCGAAGATGCAAAGCGATAAAGTTAACACAAGGGAAAATCCGTCTAAGTAGGGCAGCTACTAAACAAAGGATAAAGACGCGCGTGACGTCATTAGAGCAATGGCGTCCGTTTGTTTACGTCTCGAGTATCAGTAGTAGCCACGAGTGAGATTAGCTGTGGAACGGCTCCCAGCTATTCTCAGCCCTTACACACCGAAGCGTTAACTCTGTTCGGGGTGGAGATAGCTATGTGGCACGATCAGACATGCGTGTCCCCTGTTGTATTACGATGTCTTAAAGGGAAACCTTTGAGATACTCGCTCCAGAAGTTAGAATTCTGTGATAACCTGTGGTTAAATTCTCTGGGAATATCTTAGTAGTCTTATACCCAAGGAAGCTACCAAACAGGAACCTTCCATCAGGACGCCATGGCTTGAGCCCAAAAATATATATATATATATATATGTATACATATATATATATATATATATCTGTATATATGTATATATATATATTTATATATGTATATATATAATATATATATATATATATATGTATATATATATATATATATATATGTATGTATGTATATATATGTATGTATGTATATATATATGTGTATATATATATGTATATATATATATATATGTGTGTGTGTATATATATATATATATATATATGACCCAATCTAGGTCATATTAAGGGGGTTCACACTTCACATCTTGGGGGAAACAAAGATAGAGAAAACCCATTTCTTGTTAACACAATTAGAGGGGAGGTCATGCACAAATAATAGCCGAGTTGATAAGTTTGTACATGCTGTATTCTCTTAAGTTTACAAGGGCGCCCTTTAACTATAATTACGTTACGTTACTAAGAAAAAGCCCTCAGAAAGTGGTACTCGGGTCGGCACACATCGTCGCACCTGGCACTCTCTGTAGACCTCCAAAACCAGACTGCCGTCCTATGGGGTTTTTACCCAAGCGCCCATACATGGCCTCACTATGCCTGATCAATGATTGGTTGTTTTGACCCGAAAGTCTCATAACAACCAATCGGAAGAGGTTTAGGTGACGCCAAGCCAAAGCTAAAATGTAACCGTCATTTTCAAAGTGCCACCCAAGCCACATCGTAGCCGTCTTCTCTAACAAAGAAGAAAAATCTATTGACACTCACTCATCCCGATCAGTAACAACCTGACTGTGATTAGCTCATCACTCCCTTCCCAAATTTTACGTCCCGTAAAATTAACACCTATCAGATTTTTTTCTCTAAACAATTTTTTTTTTCTCTTTTTTATGAAACTTTTCTAATCATTGTTTTTTTTTTTTTCCACTAAACACAAGCTTTCTTTTTCCACTAGATGTTGCCGCTGAGTACCACCCTCTTCGGGAGCATGCAAAAATTAAAATTAAAAACCTAAATCAAAATCAGAGGGCCGGTTGGCGTGTTACAATCGCAAGTTACACAAAGATGAATATCACGCCCACAAAACACAAACACAAAATCAGGTTTTAATACATCATCACCGAAATTTGGAGCACAAAATCAGAAAAATAATAATGTTTCAAATGCAATAGAATTTCATAAGGACCAACAAATCATCATATACACAAAATAAAGAAAATGATAAAAATTAAGAGAAATCAAAACGAATAACTTACAAACCCAACACTCGTCGATACATTTACCATTATAAGAAAACCATTTCTGATACATCCGTGACACTGCAACAAGGAGCAAATTCAAACAGTGAATAATAAT
Organism: Palaemon carinicauda; assembly: GCF_036898095.1. Classification (NCBI taxonomy): domain Eukaryota; kingdom Metazoa; phylum Arthropoda; class Malacostraca; order Decapoda; family Palaemonidae; genus Palaemon; species Palaemon carinicauda. The sequence goes on from NC_090758.1 coordinate 18,423,787, forward strand.
AAAAAAGAAAAATACTTATTAATAACCGAGCAATATCATTTCTCATGAAAAACAAAAACACAAGTAATGATGTTCAATTTTCAACCCATGATTAGCAATTACCTGTAATAGCACTGAAAACCTCCACCAACAAATGAAAATTTTTTTAAATACAGTACAACAAAATGAGAAAACACACATAAAACCATTGGTAATAGCAAAATTGGTATCAACACAAAATAACGAAATTTGAATTAATTTCAACATAAACATAAATGCAACAGAAATTTCTCAGCATGATGAATGACATACTCGTGATATGCTTAGAACAAAACAAAAAAAAAACGAAACAAAATTCAGTTCATCTTTTCACAAAACACTCGGAATGAACATACGTAAAAGAAACCTGATTTTTATGACCTCAATCACCTCGTGGTAGACATTATCTCAAGACCCATGTCCTCTCGCACTCTCTCGTGCTCGAAGTACGGCACTGACAATTGCTCGGGCCGCCTCCTCACCTTCCTCCCCCAAGTAGCCAGGTAGCCCGGGGTAAGGTGGCACCGGCTTATTCAAATACCACATCAAGTTGTCCTCTCGGACCGGGCGCATATGAGAAAGGTGATACTCGCCTTTGGTCCCGGTCTGGATGTGTTGGATGACCGCCGTATCGGCTTTAATTTCTTTTACATGATACGGTCCAAGATATGCGGCTTCCAGTTTATGCTTCCTCGGTTGCAATCTTTTTAGATAGATTCTGTCCCCTATCTGTATATCAGACGTGCGCGTTCAGAAACGCTGATCGTATTTCGTCTGATACTTCTCATTGGCCCTCAGCAAGTACTTTTGGGTTATCTGAAACACTCTCTGAGCCAAATTACACATCATCACCCGATATTGTTCTGTGTTGTATAGTGGCAGGGTGTGGGGGTCCATGACAACGGTATACGGCAACACAGGGTCCTGCGCAAATAGCATAAAAAACGGTGTATCCCTAATAGAGCCATTATATGCCGTATTTAGGGCGAACTCCGCCCACGGCAACATTTCCACCCACTGGTTTGGATTATCCCCCACAAGATACCTTAGAATATTTGTCACCTCTCTCGATTGTGGGACTCGACGAGCCCATTTGCTGATGGCCGATAAGAGGCGATCGTGAAATGATTTATTTTCATGATCTGGGTTACCCCTTTGCACACTTCATTCACAAACTCTCTACCATTGTCACTTATCAATGTACGTGGACATCCGTACCTCACTATGAAGGAGCACAACGCCTTTGCAACCGACACTGCGGTTGTGTCCACCATTACATACGTGTGTGTGAAGCGTGTGAATGCATCTACAAACACACACACGTACTTAAACTGCCCGTCACCGGGGGGGAATGGACCCAAGACGTCCATATGCACTCTATTAAACTTAACAGGCGCTATTGACCATGTTCTGGCCTTCGGGATCACATGGTTGTGGTTCCGCATAGTGTTACACACATGACACTTATTAATAAACCTAACAATAACAATGTCTTTTTTCATCCCTAACCAAGAAAATGACTCTTTGGCCCTTCTCAAGGACCTCTCTATACCTACATGTCCTGCGTAAGGACTTACATGAATTACATGGATGGCTTTCTCTATCAAAGAGGAAGGTAGAACAACGCGAGATCGGATATCTCCCGGTCTCTTCTCATACTTATAAAATCTGGGGTTGGTGAATCCCTTAATAGAGATTTAGCTAAAATTAGTGCATGGTGCAAATTATGGGGTATGAAGTTGAATCCTAACAAAACTCAAAGTATGATTGTAAGTAGGTCAAGGACGGTGGCTCCTCAACATCCGGATCTCAGTATTGATAATGTTTCTTTAAATTTGTATGACTCTTTCAAAATTTTAGGCGTGATTCTTGACAGCAAATTTACTTTTGAGAAACATATAAGGTCTGTGTCTTCTTCAATTGCACAAAAAATTGGCTTATTGAGAAAGTCTTTTAAGATATTCGGTGATCAATCTATTCTGAAGAAGTGTTTTAATTCTTTTATTCTACCTTGTTTTGAGTATTGTTCTCCTGTCTGGTCTTCAGCTGCTGATTCTCATCTTAATTTGTTGGACAGAAACTTACGGTCTATTAAATTTCTTATTCCTGATCTAGATATTAATCTCTGGCACCGTCGATCAATTAGTTCATTATGCATGTTGCATAAGATTTTTCATAACTCTGACCATCCTTTACATTCAGATCTCCCTGGACAATTCTATCCTGTTCGTAATACTAGGCAGGCAGTTAATTCTAATAGCCAGGCCTTCTCCATCATAAGACTCAATACTACGCAGTACTCTAGAAGTTTTATTCCAGCTGTTACCAAGTTGTGGAATGATCTTCCTAATCGGGTTGTTGAATCAGTAGAACTTCAAAAGTTCAAAGTTGGAGCAAATGCTTTTTTGTTGACCAGACGGACATGAGTCTTTTTATAGTTTATATATGACATTTTTGTTGTTGACGTTGTTAATAGTTTATATATGATATATCTCTTTTGACATTACTTTTTTTAGAATGATTTATTGTTAATTTGTTCTCTTCAGTTATTTATTTCCTTATTTCCTTTCCTCACTGGGCTATTTTTCCCTATTGGAGCCCCTGGGCTTATAGCATCTTGCTTTTCCAATTAGGGTTGTAGCTTGGATAGTAATAATAATAATAATAATACTGTACCTAACCTCTGGTCCCTTTAAAGCCTGTGAAGCGAAACAAATAGGCCTCTCATTCCCTTCATCATCAACCTGAGAAATGACTCCGCCGATCGCGATCTGACTCGCGTCGGTCGTTACCAAAAACGGCCGATCGAACCTTGGATAAGCCAAAAGTTCGTCGCTCGTGAGTGCATTTTTTAATGTCTGAAAAGCAGTTTTTTCTCTTTCTCCCCACTGAAATTCGGGCCGCTTACTCAATGAATCTAGCGGTCGTGCTATGTGACCGAAGTTCTGTATAAACTTACGGTAATAGCCAGCGACCCCGAGAAAACTGGCTACTTCCTTAGCGTTTTTTGGCTCTGGGAATTCCCTGATTGCAGCTACTTTATCGGCACAAGGCCTTAGGCCTTCGGGTGTTACTATGTGCCCCAAAAATTCTACTTCTTGTTGAAAAAATTTACACTTGTCTAAATTAACCTTCATCCCCTGACGTCTCAAGGCTTCTAACACTTGTATAAGATTTTTTCATGCTCGTCTGCCGTAGCCCCAGTTACAATTACAGTGAACCCTCGTTTATCGCGGTAGATAGGTTCCAGTCGCGGCCGCGATAGGTGAAAATCCGCGAAGTAGTGACACCATATTTACCTATTCATTCAACATGTATATGCAGACTTTTAAAACCTTCCCTTGTACGTAGTACTGTTAACAAACTACCCTTTAATGTACAGAACACTTAATGCATGTACTACAGTACCCTAAACTAAAACAGGCACAAATATTAAAGGTGATTTTATATCATGCATTTCCTAAACATGCTAAAAAGCACGATAAAAAATGGCAACCAATGTTTTGTTTACATTTATCTCTGATCATAATGTAGAAACAAACTGGAGGTAGAGCTTTGCTTATTACCCAGACATATTTCCCATACTTTTCCCTTAAAACTACATCACATCTTCCTACTTTAGATATATATATATATATATATATATATATATATATATATATGTGTGTGTGTGTGTGTATATATATATATATATATTTATATGTATACACATATACATACCTACATATATACATAAATACATGCATACATATATATATATATATATATATATATATATATATATATATGGGTTATGGAAAAAATCCGCGAAGTGGTGAATCCGCGATGGTCGAACCGCGAAGTAGCGAGGGTTCACTGTATATCATCCAAATAGACAAAAACACTATGTCCTAATAATGAAGCTAATACAGACATCATCACACGAGAAAAATGGGCAGGAGCATTCTTTAATCCAAAAGGGAGATAATTATACTCAAGCAATTGATCATTTGCTATAAAGGCCGTTTTTTCTTTACTTTCGTCAGATAAGGGAATTTGGTGATACCCGGATTTTAAATCTAAAGTAGAAAAAAACCTGCTTTCCCTGACTTTGAGTAACAGTTCCTCGATAGAGGGCAAAGGGTATGCATTATCCTTGGTAACAGCATTTATCCTCCTATAATCTACGCATAATCGAAAAGAACCATCCTTCTTACGAACCATCACAATTGGAGAAGCCCAGGGGGACTCGCTTTCTCGAATCGTACCTTGCTCTTTTAATTTATTTATTTCTCTTTCAATTGCCTCTACATGACAGACGGGAGTCCTATAAGGTTTAGAACGAATTGGGGGGTGACTGCCAGTCTCGATGTTAAATGGAAACTTAGTAATTCTCCCTGGGGTTTCATCTCCAACTGCAATTACGTCCTCAAAATTCCCTACAATATCTCCTACTGTCTTATAATAATTATTTGGGGTCGCTCCAATAGCTGTTTGACGGAGCTTTCTCAGCCTGTCCCCACCGGGACCTTGACCATGGAAAGACAAGGTCGCCAGTGTCCGTTCGGCTGTCACAAATGAACATAACTCAAGGTCGCAGACCGACTCAGTGCCTAAGTGGAACCACTGGGTACTTACATTTATGAAGGGAATTTCAACCTTTCCTTCGCTAACTGTGGCGACCCCTGGAGACATGAAATCCTGCCACTTTTGATGTGGTTTGACGTACACTAGGTCGCCTTCGCACATTTCCGATGCGGGTGCCACTGATAGGGAGTAGAGGGAGGAGGGGGGGATTGATTCACCTGCCTCCGGCCCGGCAGGAACCGCCCCTGCTATCCCCTTAGCATTAAGGGCGACCCTAACCCGAGGCCGAGTTTCCCCCATAACGGGTATCTCTGTCTCTTCTCCTGGTCCCACTTTCCACCTCACTTCCAGCCCCTCCCCATCGGGGCCCCGTATTGTCACTTGTTTCTCCTTGATGAAATCGATTCCCAGGATTATGGGAATATCCCCCATATTTAATGTCGGAATGACATAGAAGGCATGAGTCACTTCTCGACCTTGAAGGATGAATCTCTGTCTAACAATACGTCGGGTCATCAGTTTGTGACCCCCAGCCGTGTTCAACACCAGGCACTCCTTCGATGTTTGTATGGCATCCGTCTGGCCCCGGAATCGAGCAAAGCGTGTTGTACACCCGATCCCAGCTCTACTCTTAAGAACGGGGACCGCATTCCTACTTGCATGTGTGGGAGCGGCGGTGGGAGGCGGTTGCTCTACCTCCCGAACCCCCTCTGGCACTCCCGGGGAAGTCGCGCTCGCTGGCCCGGGGGTATCCCTTACCGCTGGCTGGGGTACTGACTGGCCTCCCCCGACGTCACACTGGGGGTTGACGTTTGACTCCTTGGCTCTTCTGTCTTTGGTCCTGGCGGTACGGACAGACGGTCTGAAGGACCCTTGGCCCCCGTCCCGTGTCGTTTTTCCCTTCCTCTTGTTGGTGCAGGGGGAACGTGATCCCTTGAGCCGACGCCGTTTTTTGAACATCTGTTCAGTAGGTGGTCTGTGGCATGGCATCCAAAACACCGCCGCTGCTCGACGGAGGGGCATACAGCTCGGAGGTGCTCCCTTCCCCCACAGTTCCAACAACTGCCATTCACTGCATCCCCACTTTTCGGACCCCTGCCTCTTCGAGGTCCACTGCTACGGGTACCCCATCCCTGGGAGGCTATCGAAGCCGGCTGGGTGTCGGGTTGCCTCAACGTCTTGGTTGCAGCTATCATGGATGTCGGCCACTGGTTCGCCCCTTCCCCTGCTCGTCGTTCCCTGTATACGCGCAGCGCTGCCTGTACGGTAGGAAGGACATCGTACAAGGACTGCCCGGGAACTTGTAGGGCGGCCGTAACTGACAAGGGGAGCGCTTCCATCAGTTTCTGTTTGCAATATCTTTCTCGCCATCCTGGGTCCTTACAGCCTTCCAGAGCAAAACTATTTAAATCTCTAGACATCCGTTCGACGAAACACGAAAGGGATTCTCCTGCCCGCAAGGTTGGCTGGTACTTCTGCCATAGGGTCCTCATCTCAGTTTCAGAGAGGCCAAACCGTTTCAGGAGTTCGTTTTTGAAGGACTCCCAGTCTGTTGGCCGACCCCTCCATCCTAGTATCTTGTCGGCTGCTGCTCCGGTTATCTTCTGGTTGGCCAGTATAATCCGATGTCTATCGGACCATCCTCTACGACCCCCAAGAAGGCTTCAGTCGAAAAGTATCCCTCAGCGGGGTGGGAATCATTGAACTCGACAATCGGAATCGTTGGTACCACAAGATCACGCGCTCACACTGGTTCTATTGAAGGAGGTCCCGCGTCAATTTCCGACCGAGTTGAGGTTGAAATATCACTTCTATTGTTCTGATCTTTCTGCATGCATCTACGTATTTCCGCCATTTCGCACATGAGTGTTTGTATGTATATTGGTGCGCCTATTCCCAAATTCTCTTCCCCGAGTACCGATTCTACAATAGCTGCGGCATTCCTTTCGCGTCCCTCTCTCTCTCCGTCACCTCCACTTGACGTCGAACTTCTCGTGTTAACCATTGTCACTAATCTCTTTTGTTTCCACTTTTTCAAAAATCTCACGTCGGCTAACATCACTTAGCACAGACGTTAATCG
>NC_090758.1:18435451-18440451 GCF_036898095.1 Palaemon carinicauda
ACTGGACCTTATCTTCCTAACGAGAAGATGAGGGCATACCTTTTTCCCAAGGCTTCCCCTGATGCTGTTGTTCCCCAGCCTCGGCCGGAGATCCCTCTGATCCAGATCCCAGTGGAGGAGGATGTCGCTGACGCCTTGCAGGACATCCAGTTGGACGACAAGATGTCCGACTTGTCCGATCGTGCGGAGCAGGATCTCCTCGCAGAGGGCGAGGAGCAGGATCGAGATCCTATTGCCGTGGAGGAAGAGGTTCCCGTATCATCAGACGTGCCGGTTCAGGTCCCTGAACCTATCCCCTCTACCTCGTCCGCTCTTCCAGCAGAGCTTGGACAGGCTCTCTCTTCCATCGTTGGTATGATCCAACAGATGCAGAGGGAGAATAATCAGAAGGCCGCTACTTTGGAGCTCCAGATGCAGAAGATCACAGCATCACGTGGACCTCCAAAGAAGCTCAACGTTAAGGACCTTCCTCTGTGCTCGGATGCCAACCCGTGGAGATATGCCGAGCACATGCCGATGACGATTGGGAAGATCGTCATGTCGGAGAAACTGGGTTCAGTTCCCCTTGAGGAGGTGGAATTCTGGCCCAGTAGAGGGGCCTACCCGGACTGCTATGTCCGTTTGAAGAAGGAGCCGGCTTCGAAGGAGGAGACGGAACCAAAGGAAGTGATTATCCTGGATCACTCCAAGGCTCAAGCCACTTTGACAGCTGCTTTAAAGGAGAGGGGGTTCTCAAACTCGAAGGTTGCCGCCTTGAGCAAGAAACACCCCTCCTTTGTATCCTCCCCGGCTAGGGCCTTCCCCTTTATGCAAAAGGGGTTTGCGGCCGTCATCAAGGCGGTTGAAGCTGGCAAGCCGTGCCCGTCTTTGGAGGAATGTAAACCTCTATCGCTGGCATTGCCAATGGATAATAAGGACTGGAAGGAGGTGCACCTTACTTTCTCGGTTGGGAAGTTGGACGCCGACATTGCAGGACAGCAGTTCGGCGAAAACCTTCCCAAGTTGTCGGAATTCCTTCTACGGAGGGAATTGGACACAAAGGAGCGCCTGGCAGCCTCGATGTCTCTCCAGACCAACATGGAGACGATGGCTAGCGACCCCAAGATGCCAGAGATGTTCATGGTTATGGCCAAAATCCATCTGGCCACAGTAACCAAGGACCTCTATTGCTTTGTTAAAGCAAGGAGAGCCTGTAGGGAGTTTGTGTTTGCCTCGGCCACAGTGAGGCACGAACCCAAGAGGCTAATTTCATCCAACATCTGGGGTAAAGATCTCTTTCCCAAGGACGTGGTCAAAGAGATCGTGGACAAGGCTGCCACTGAGAACCGCAATCTTCTCCTGAAGTGGGGCCTGTCCCTTAAGAGGAAGTCTTCTCCGGATGAGGGCCCTCAGCCGAAAGGAAAGGCGAAGAAGTCAAGGTTTTCCTCCCGTCCAGCCAAGTCCTTCAAACAGCAAAGACCACAGCAGCAACAGCCAGCTTTGCCTCCGGTTCCACAACTGGTAGCCCAGACCCCGACCACCTTCCAATGGGTTCCCCAAGCCATGTCATCAGCTTCCCCTGCATTCAATCCCGTGTTCGAGGGACAGTCGACCACGTTTCGTGCAAGGCCCAGAGGAGCAGCTAGAGGGTCATCAAGACGCCCCTCTAGAGGACGAGGATTCAGAGGTGGTCGCGGCCAGGGAGGCAAGACTGCAGGACAGTCAAAGTGAAGTGTCGCCGGTAGGTGGGAGACTTCAGTATTTCCGGGATCGCTGGACCTTCGATCCCTGGGCCCACAGCCTTCTCAAAAATGCACTGGGTTGGAGTTGGTACAGTACTCCGCCCCAGTGCCCTCAATTTTTCCAACACTCCACCCCCGTTTTGGAGGAGTACACCCAAGATCTGTTGGAGAAAAAGGTGATCAGGAGGGTAAAGTCCATCAAGTTCCAAGGGAGGCTGTTTTGTGTTCCCAAGAAAGACTCGGGGAAACTCAGAGTCATTCTGGACTTGTCACCACTCAACAAGTTCATAGTGAACCACAAGTTCAAGATGTTAACGTTACAACACATAAGGGCCTTACTGCCCAAGAGGGCATATACCGTCTCCATCGACTTGTCAGACGCATATTGGCACGTTCCAATAAGTCGTCGTCTCTCCCCCTACCTAGGATTCAAGCTACAACAAAAACTTTACGCTTTCAGGGCGATGCCCTTCGGACTAAACATAGCCCCAAGGATCTTTACGAAGCTTGCGAGCGCAGCTCTCAAACAGTTACGCCTAAAAGGGTTCCAGGTAGTAGCCTACCTGGACGATTGGTTGGTGTGGGCAGCATCCAGAGCAGAATGCTTGCAAGCTTCCCTACAAGTGATTCAGTTCCTGGAATATCTAGGCTTCATGATCAACAGAAAGAAGTCTCGTCTTTCTCCAGCTCAGAGGTTCCAGTGGTTGGGAATTCACTGGGATTTAGTGTCACACCGTCTTTCCATCCCGATGTCAAAGAGGAAGGAAATAGCAGGGTCTGTCAGGAGACTTCTAGGTTCCGAGAGGATATCAAGACGCGAACAAGAGAGGGTTTTGGGCTCTCTTCAGTTTGCATCAGTAACAGACCCTGTGCTAAGAGCACAGCTAAAAGATGCAGCGGGAGTATGGAGAACCTTTGCATCGAAAGAGCGAAGGGACGTGAAGAGACCGGTCCCACTTCGGCTACGTTCTCTTCTCAGACCGTGGTCTCAAGCCAGTCGTCTAAAGAGGTCTCTACCTCTTCAGCCACCCCCCCCGTCAGTGACAATCCACACAGACGCCTCAAAGGTAGGGTGGGGGGGTCACTCCCATCGGAAAAAAGTGCAAGGAATCTGGTCCAAGCTATTTGGGACCTTTCACATAAACTTTCTAGAAGCTATGGCAGTACTTCTGACCCTGAAGAAAGTATCCCCACGTCACTCGATCCACGTAAGGTTGGTACTGGACAGCGAGGTGGTTGTGAAATGTCTGAATCGGCGGGGATCGAGATCCCCACCTCTCAACCAGGTGATGTTAGCCATATTCCGACTGGCGGAGAAGAAGAAGTGGCACCTGTCAGCAGTTCACCTTCAAGGAGTCCGGAATGTGACCGCGGACGCTCTATCCAGGGTAACACCGATAGAGACAGAATGGTCCCTAGACGCAGGATCATTCTCTTTCATCTTGAGTCAAGTCCCAGAACTGCAGATAGACCTCTTCGCGACGAAGGACAACAAGAAGCTGCCGAAATATGTGTCCCCATATGTGGACCCCTCGGCAGAAGCAATAGATGCGATGTCCCTCGATTGGAACAGATGGTCCAGGATCTACCTGTTTCCCCCTCACAATCTGATGTTGAGGGTCCTCAACAAACTGAGATCCTTCAAGGGAGTAGCAGCAATAGTGGCCCACAAGTGGCCGAACAGTGTATGGTTCCCTCTGGCTCTGGAACTACGACTGAACTTCCTACCACTCCCGGACCCAGTTCTGTCCCAGCAAGTCCAGAAGTCGACTGTCTTCGCTTCATTACAGAAGACCCGAACCCTGCAGCTCATGATTTTCTCTCCCTAGCGGTGAAGAAACGGTTCGGAATCTCGAAAGATAGTATCGACTTCCTGGAAGAATACAAGTGTAAGTCTACTAGGAGGCAGTACGAATCTGCATGGAAGAAATGGGTAGCCTTTGTCAAAGATAAGAACCCGCACGAGATCTCTACGGAGTTCTGCCTATCCTTCTTCATTCACCTCCACGGACAGGGGCTGGCGGCGAACACAATTTCTACATGTAAGTCAGCTCTAACAAGACCCATTCTATATGCCTTCCAGGTAGACCTCGCTAACGAAATGTTTAATAAGATCCCAAAGGCCTGTGCTAGGCTTAGACCATCAGCTCCTCCAAAGCCTATTTCATGGTCATTAGACAAAGTCCTTCATTTTGCCTCATTACTAGATAATGAGGAATGTGCGTTGAAGGACCTGACTCAAAAAGTGATCTTCCTTTTTGCCCTTGCTTCTGGGGCCAGAGTTAGTGAGATTGTGGCCCTCTCGAGAGAGGAGGGCCGAGTTCAGTTCCTGGATGGGGGAGAACTGAACCTGTTTCCGGACCCTACGTTTCTCGCTAAGAACGAGTTGCCCACCAACAGGTGGGGTCCCTGGAGAATCTGCCCTCTGAAAGAAGATGCATCTCTATGTCCCGTAGAATGCCTTAAGGTCTATCTTCGTAGAACTTCAGACTTCCATGGGGGCCAACTATTCAGAGGAGAAACATCGGGCTCGAATTTATCTTTAAATCAACTTAGGGCGAAAATTACATATTTTATTCGCAGAGCGGATCCTGACAGTTCACCCGCAGGTCATGATCCGAGGAAAGTTGCTTCATCTTTAAACTTCTTTAATTTTATGGATTTTGAACACCTTCGTTCATACACTGGCTGGAAGTCTTCCAGGGTATTCTTTCGCCACTATGCTAAGCAAGTGGAGCAGCTAAAGAGGTCTGTGGTAGCAGTTGGTTGCGTCGTTAACCCTGCTGTTTAACTCTGCGAGGAACAGCGGAATCATTTGGGACTTGGATTCTTGGGTGAATAGTTAGTTATATATGTTGATATAACTGGAAATGTAGGCTCTCAGAGCCCACAGTGACTGTTCCAACGTGATGGTGATGGTAACATAAGTACAGACAGGTGTGCCAAGCGTTTGCCAACGCTATTGTCAGCAAAGTAGTAACATGGACGTTAAGTTTGATACCGGGGTATGTGTAAGTGACACATATGTTTTCTTTCAGATAATCATTCATCCATGCACTACAGTACTTGTGAAAATTGTTGGTCATCCACCTAGCATATGTACATATTTATGGTGACCATATCTATTTATTGTTTCTCAATAAACTTGTTCTCGGGAACCTTGCGTCTCCTTCACCTATATTTTTTGATTTCATATTGTTTTTTGAGCATTTAGCCTATGTATATTAATCGGGGATATCTATAATAGCCTATTCCTTAATGCAAAGCCTGGATTATACT
>NC_090758.1:18445451-18522951 GCF_036898095.1 Palaemon carinicauda
AACAATACACCTTCACTGATCCAAATGCTTTACATACAGTACCGTAACTTTTATACAGTAGTAAAGAAAACGGACCGTTTTCTTAGGGCTTGGAGGGGATAACAAGGCTATAACTACATTATTGAATAATCTCATGGTGGTTTCTGGAATGGATTAGGCTGTTTTTAATGGTTAGGTTAATTATTGAATGATAGAAATGGCTGCATTGCATGTTTATTACTACAGTTTAGCGTTTTTATGAAAGAAAAGGTGTCTTTTCGTAAGGCTTGGAACAGATTAGGCTATTTACATGTAAAACGCGACTCAGGATACGAAACCGTATCCTGAACGGATTACTTTCGTATCCTGAGGCATCACTGTATATATATATATATATATATATATATATATATATATATATATATATATATATATATATATTATTTGTTCATTTATTTGTTTATCTTTATTTTTATTTTATTTAAATGGCGTGGATATTTTCACATTCATCATTACTGCCTGCTTAGATGAATGGGAGAAGGGTTCACGGTTGGAAGGTATTTGCATTGAGAGTATTGGAAGATCTCAGCCATCCCAAAGATGGTTTGGACCTTTTTGGCAGAACTACTCTCAAGGGTTGGGTCATAGGAATCCAGGGGGATCCAATCCTTGAGGTGGGACTCTTGGCTATTGGCTGGAAGCCCATCATTACACATATGGGGAGGATGATTCCATATATCCTTGGTCTCAGTCCTAACAGGTGGGTTTAGCTTACACCTGTGCCTCTATATCTGTTTTGATGCTATCCTTCGGGTAGGGTATGGAGTGGACCATCTGGGAAGTATGCTTTCATTGTGCCGATAGTGGAGAATGCAAATTTCCTTTCCAACATATGATACTTTCTTAAAATTCTCAAGCAGGTAAACCAACAAACCAATAACAAACAAACAAAATCCCACCCTTAACTATGGACCTTTCAAATACTGACTCCCCATCCCCTGGATTTACTGACTCCCCTCCGGCACTGTTGACGACCTCTGATAATGTGATATGGGAAAATTCTGTTGATGACCTCGGAATGGGAAAGGACCATTCTACTGATACTTCAAAATTGAGTAATTTGGGTAACACGAGGAAACTTCGAATCCTTCATGTTACCCAAATTTCAATAGAGACAAATTATGATGATCTATGTAAAGCATTTGAATGCTATGGACGCATAAAAGAAATAAGGATGAAACTTGAAACTGAAACATGGGATTCATGGATATCTTTACAGTAGTTATGACGAAGCATTTAGTGCAATAAGTAACTTGAATAATATTAAAATTAATAACTTGAATATCGCAGCTGCTCTCTGCGATAAGGTACCAAAAGATTTGGATGTGTATAGGCCTGTCGATTGGTTGGAAAAAGACGCAGATTTAGTTATGCCCTCCCAGAGAAATCCAAAACCACCGATGTGGCTTATAGCTGAATCAAAGGGGGTTACAGTGAATTATTTTAAAATATGCAAATTGATTCAGAAAAAAGTAGGAACTATTGCACCAGGCGATATATCTCGTTTTGGAAAAATAGTTTCCTTATTCATGCCAAATCCAGTACACAGTCTGTAATATTGTCCAATATGAAAATAAGTAATGATGACATTAAGTTAAATGTCAAACCCCCACCTAAATTTTAGCTACGGAAGGGGGTTAGTTTTTAACAGAGATCTATATGAATTTACAGAGGAGGAGAAACTGGCCATGTGTCCACTAAATATATGGAAAGTTCACAAAATCCCAGGTACATCGATGATAATCCTTACATTCCAGGATGCTGATGTACCTTTTCATATTATTTTTGAGATTGAAAGGATTAAAGTAAGACCATTCAAGCAGAAGCCACTGCAATGCTTTAATTGTTTTAAATTTGGGCACCCGTCTAAAGTTTGCAAAAATGAGAAGATTTGTGGTATTTGCTCCAAATCTTACCATGGAGAGTGTGCACTTGGAGCCAGGTGTTTAAATTGCAGCTCGAATCATAAATCCACAGACAAGAGCTGCGAGCTATATAAGTTGGAGGAAGCTGCCCTCAACAAATCTAACTTAGAACATATAAGTGTGACCCTTGCCAAAAGACTATTAAATAAATCAAATACATATGCTAAGGCATTAAAATCAAACCAACCTAGTACTGCCAATAGCTCAAAAAAAAAAGTATACCATCTGATAAAAGGTCAAATAACGAGGTAACCATATTACCTCCTGAGGCTTTACCACGGTGTATAGGTCATTGCCCATTGCTGTAAAGCCTTCATCCCCCATTACAAAAAAAATAGTACAAACCTCTCTCAGGCCATGTCCTTGCCTGATCTGATGGAGGTTCCACTTAATACCAACTTACCTGATGCACCTGTAGTGGGAAAGGTGCAAAAACCTAGAATCCCACCATCTATTAATCGTAAAAGAGAGAGACCTCCATCTCCCTCTTCACCCTCCATTAGAAACATTAAGGTTATGACATTAAATAAATTTCATGTTTTGTCTGTTGTTTCCTAATGAATCAAAAGATAAACTGAATAAATCAGAAATTTAAGTTGAGGTCCACCATCTGCCTCAACAAATAGATCAAAAGGATACAAAGAAAAACACAAACGTAAAACCCAACATAACAAGACCACCTCTGAAGAAACCTATAGGTAATAATGTTAGTTGTTCCGTAACCGAAATACAAACCACGCTATTTACATGGGGTATTACTTTTGGCGTAGCTGAAATGACGAGCCATTAGATTTTTAACGAGGGTTAACTACCCTCTCGCTAGTTAGCGAGGGGGTAGGAGAGGGGTAGCTAGCTACCCCTCCCCCCTCACACACCGATGAACTGATTCACTTCGCTTTTGGCTCGGATGGTGGGCAGACGTGTGTGTTCCCGTCCTCGCATGGTAGCCATTAATGTTTTGTCTTTACTTAATTACTTACTTTTCTTATACTTAATATATATATAAACATTCTTATGTTTATGTATATATTTGAGTATAGAAATACAGTAAGTTTCCTTTTCAGTGTTTGTGCTGTGTGTGTGTAGTGCACGACAACATCTCCGTGTAGTTCAGGCCTCCACGGTGACATTTCATGGGTCGCGATCTCTTCCTTGGTCCTTCGGTCCTTCCTTCGGCTTCCGATTCTCGGGCGCCGTGGGGAATCGTCATCGCTAGACTTTATTTATTAATATGTTTTCTCCGCTGTTCCTCCTTCCCTACGTGGAACGTGGACTTTCAGTGTAGGGAACATGGGAGTTTAGTTTGACTACGGTCTCTCTCTCTCTCTCTCGAGGTCGTTCACCCTTTTATTACTACTACGCATGACGGTAGCTTCCTTCCCTTTGCGGGTTGAGTTGCTTCTCTGTTTATTTTGTCTCAATTATTTTAATGAATCTAATTGTATTTGTTAACTTTTCAGCTTCTGTGCAGAATGCTTCCCTTCGGGGTTAATTCGTTCTTCTATTAGTGAACATTCTTAGATGAATTACATAATTATAATTGTTATAATTCTGTTTTTATTACAGTTCTCCGCCTTCCCCCCCTTCCCGTGAGTGTCAGTGGGGGAGGAGGGCGCATACCTGGTGTGTAATTCTTATGTTTTTTCCCCTCGGGGTTCCGCTTCGGAGTTCCCCCGGGGGAATGAATGTTAACTAATTATTTATTTTATTTTCACAGTTAGCTATCTAGTTTTCGTTTGCCTAATGCGCCAACAAAGCAGAGCTGTCCTTTTTGGGCCTGGGGAGTCTGCTGTTGCCGCCTCCTCTCTAGGCCTTCGTCATGGGCGTGTTCCCTTCTCCTAGAAGTTCTCCCGTGACAGCTGTCAGCTCCTTAGTTCATTTAGAGCGCTCTGGAGGTTCGCCTCCATGGGTGGGTAACTTCCCTTCTGAGGAAGGTTCCCATCCCAAGTATGAGTTTTTTCCCCTTCGGGGTGGGGGGGGGGGACTTCTCTTACCTTAATAATTCCTAGTTGGTTTCCTGGTCCTCGAGCGGTTATGCTCTTGGTGCTGAGCGACTGCTTTTGTAACCATGCTCAAGGGGCTGAGCGGTTGCAAGGCCGGACCATGGAATTCGTGCGACTATGCTCTTGGTGCTGAGCGGTCGCACTTGCAGCTAAGCTCAAGGGGCTGAGCAACTGCAGGAGCTCCTCTTTGGAGGGTTGCTCTTTATAGGTCAGCTTGTTGATTCATCAGCCCTAAGGGGCGCCTTAATCAATTCTTCTTGTCTTTGCTACGAAGTGTTCACCTCTCTCGTTCGCGAGAGAGGACACTCATAGAGACTCCTCTTCGGAGTACTCCCCCTGCTGTTGTTGCTGATGTTGCTGAAGGCTCAGTTCCCCCCTCCAAACATCCTTCGAGGGGGCAGCTGAGTCTAACGGTCTCTCCTGCGAGTGCCTCTCCCCCTCGGGGGAGTTCACTAACAGAGACTCCTCTTCGGAGGACTGATGATGGTGCTCCTGTCCGTGGTCGTCTTTCATCTTCAGCCCCGCAGAGGATCCTCCTCGACGAGAACAGACCGTTGCAGCTGCTCCGCTAGATCTTTCGGCAGATCGTTCGCGATCTCCGACACCTGCCAGACCTTCTTGTCTTCCATCTCCGTTCCTGGACGCAGATGCGCAGTGGGCACCACTCCACCCCGTTTTCCAACGGGCACCGGTCCCTTCGGGGCAAAGGGCTTATCTCACAATGTGAGTAAGTCCCTTTAGTGCCAGGTTTATACCTGTGCAACCTCGTTCTCCTGCTGTGGACCAGACTTCTGCTGAATCAACACTCCAGCGATCTCCTATAGCTTAGTCTCGCCGTAGATCTCCCGATCGTCAGCATGCCCTTTTCTGATGTGCGCAATGCGCGCCAACGTTCGCCCTCGCGCCTTCGATCTCCGGATCTGGGCACAGGCAAGGAGATTATTTCTTCGCTGAACTCCCACGTTCGCCTGCTCGCCAGCGCACATCTGCGCGCCCTTTCCTGATGTGCGCAATGAGCGCCAACGTTCGCCCACGCGCCCACGCTCTCCGGATCTGGGCGCAAGCAAGGAGATTATTCCTTCGCCTCCACGCCGACGATCTCCTGTGCTCCCTCAGAGCTCACCATCTCCGGTGCGCACTTCCAGGCTTGAACGAGTCTCTGCGCGCCCACGAGAAGTCTCCTGTGCCTGCCCACGAGCGTTCGCCCTTGCACGCCACCTCACCATCTGGTTCTTCTGGCCGCGCAACTGCGCGCCAACGATCTCCCCGGTTCCTGCCTTGTCGCGCGCAGTTCAAGAGGTTCCTACGCTAGCGCACAGCCGC
The DNA here is from genome assembly GCF_036898095.1 of Palaemon carinicauda. Classification (NCBI taxonomy): domain Eukaryota; kingdom Metazoa; phylum Arthropoda; class Malacostraca; order Decapoda; family Palaemonidae; genus Palaemon; species Palaemon carinicauda. The sequence continues at coordinate 18,450,742 of NC_090758.1, forward strand.
TCACAGGTTCCTCTGGAGTTTAGCACGAAGCGCACCCACGCGTAGTTCCAGTCCCAGCGCTCACGCACTCGCCAACACGCCAGCACGCTTCCTCATCACAGCGCGCCACCCAGGAGGGTTTCGCAACACGGGCAATCTGGTGAGTCTTCTGGAGCGCCTACTTCCAGATCATCGTCGTCAAGATCTCCACCCCATAAACGCAGAGCAGCGCACGTGCAGGAGCAGGAAGAAGCTTCAGAGAGGTCTGGGCAACATTCTTCTTCTTTTCAGTCAGGCCCCATCATCTCTTCTCCTTAGGATCACCCGATCCCCTTCCCTCCAGCGGAGTCGCTGACACTGCGGCTGTCAGCCGTGAGCAGAGGAGGTACTTTGAGATTATGGGGGAGCCTGGTTTAGCTCTGCCTCTCCATCATTCTGTGGAAGGGCTTACCAGGGAAATTTCTCTCGAGAAACTCTCCGCCCGGCAGGTGACATTCTCGGCTTCGGAGATCTTGAGCCAGGTGAAGGCCGCAAAGTGCGCCATGCAGGCCACTTTGTGGCTGGTCGTCTGGCTTGGATCTTTGGACATCCGGTTGCGATCCGAGGACTTGTCCAAGGAGAGCACCAGGAAGACCATGGAAACTTTCCTCCTCTCGGGCACGAGCACCATCGATTTTCGGCTCACCAAGTTTCGAACTTGTGGGCAAACTCGATGTTGAAGCATTGAGATGCAGTGACCGAGAGGTTCCTCTCGAAAGTCCCAACCGTGGATGTCGGGAAGCTCAGACACACTTCCATCCTTGGAAAGAGCTTGTTTGAGCCCAAGGACGTGGGACGGACAGCTGAGAGGTAGAGGAAATCGAATCACGATTCGCCCCTCCAAAAGGCGCTTACATCCATATCTTACAAGCTTCTAGCACCTCAACAACAACAGCCTCGTCAGCCTAGGACATCGGAACCGGCTCCGGCGGCAAAGACAAAGGTGTCTAAACAGCAGCCCCCTCCTGTCAGGGACAAGAAGGACGGGAAGTCCTCCTGGGGAGGCAATAATCCTAGAGGGAGCGGCCGAGGCCGCAAACGCTAGGATTGGCAACCCCCCTGCCCCCCAGTGGGGGGATGCCTAGAGTTGTGCGTTCAGGCGGCAGCAACTCGGGGCCGATTCCTGCACGATCTCCGTGATCAGCCAAGGATATCGCGTCCCGTTCATAACATCTCTACCTCCCCTGATAGCGAATCCAGTGTCGCTGAGCTCCTATGCCATGGGATCGGCAAAGGGGCTAGCCCTTCAGACAGAATCCGAGACCATGCTCTAGGAAGATGCTCTCCATAAGGTCATCGACGGCTCCCTCCTACTTCTTCAGTCGACTCTTTCTTGTAAAGAAGGCATCTGAATGCTGGAGACCCGTCATCAGCTCTGAACAAGTTTGTCGAACAAACTTCGTTCAGTGTGGAACAGCAGAGTCAATCAGACTTGTAGTGAGACCACAAGACTTCAGGTGCACACTGGATCTGAAGGACGGGTTCTTCCAGATCCCAATCCATCCGTCTTCCAGGAAGTACTTAAGATTCAGCCTAGACAACAAGGTCTACCAGTTCAAGGCGCTGTGTTTCGATCTCTCCACAGCACCGCAGGTGTTGACCAGAATGTTCACCCTGATATCTTCGTGGCCACACAGGATCGGCATCCGTCCCCTTCGCTATCAGGATGACTGGCTAACCCCGGCAGTCTCGGAATCGACCCTTCTTTGACTCCGAGACAAGCCTCTGGGACTTTGCCAAGATTTAGGGATCATGGCAAATCTCGAGAAGCCTTCTCTGCTTCCATCCCAACAACTGGGATATTTAGGCATGATATTAGACACCAATCTCCCAAAGCCTTCCCATCAGACGACAGGATAGCAAGGCTGAGGAGAGTCGCAAAACCTTTCCTCAGTCGAGGAGAGCTTCCAGCCCAATCTTGGTTACGTCTCCTAGGTCACCTTTCATCCCTGACCCGTCTAGTTTCAAACGGCCGCCTCAGGATGAGATCCCTGCAATGGTGGCTCAAGTCCCGATGGAACCAAGGCAACGATTCCCCTGACACTGGTCCCTATGGGACTTACAAATGGACCCGCAGTGGTGGTTGACCTACGGGAACCTTTGAAAGGGAGTGGATCCTCTCTTCCTTCCCCCGCATTTGATGCTGTTCTCGGACGCGTCAAAAGAAGGGGGGGGGGGGCACGTTCTGAACCAAAGGATCTCAGGCCTATAGTCAGAATCAGAAGGTACCTCCACATCAATCTGCTAGGAATGAAGGCCGTATTTCTGGCCCTCCAACAGTTCCAACAATCTCTGGCGGGTCACTCCGTGAGCGACAACACCGTGGTAGTGGCTTATTTCAACAAGCAGAGAGGTACCTTTTCATAACAGCTTTCCCATCTTGCAGTAGAGATACTGAGATGAACCGATTCCACTCAATACCACTATCGGCTCGCTTCATTCCGGGCAAAGGAATGTGCTCTCTGACAGTCTGAGCAGAGCCTCGCAGATAGTGAATACCGAGTGGTCTGTGGACCCTCTAGTAGCCAACAAAGTCCTGACTTTGTGGACCTGTTCGCGACAGCCTTGAACTTCAAGCTGCCGCTGTACTACTCCCCAGTCCCGGACCCCAAGGCACTCTGGCAAGATGCCTTCCTACAACGGTGGGACAACATCAACGTCTACGCCTTCCCACCGTTCTGTCTGGTGAGAAGGGTGCTCAACAAGACCAGACTATCGGTCAACCTGTCGATGACTCTGATAGGTCCGCTACGGCATCATGCAGAGTGGTTCCCGGACCTTCTGCATCCCCTGACAGAACTCCTGAGAGAGCTTTCCCCACGACACGAGCTACTCAAGCAACCACACTGCAACATCTACCACAAAGCCGTAGCATCGCTTCGGCTTCACGCCTGGAGACTATCCAGCATCCCCTCACAGAAAGAGGCGTTCCGCAACAAGTTGCGGAGCGGATGTCTCGACACCTGCGAAAGTCATCTGCAGGGGTCTACCAGGCAAAGTGGAGAGTCTTCTGTGGATTGGTGTCGTGGGAGAGGTATCTCTCCCCTTGATGCCACTATTCCAGCAATAGCGGAATTATTGTATACCTGCGGGAGGAAATGCGCCTTTCGCTCTCGGCGGTGAAAGCCTATCACTCAGTCTTAAGCCTGGCCTGCAGGCTGAAAGGAATAGACATTTCCTTCTCGCTGGATCTTTCTTCTCTTACGAAGCTACGAACTTACCTGCCCCCAGTCGGAAGTGAGACCTCCTCCATGGAACATAGTTCGGGTTCTTAGGGCTCTCAAGAGACCTCCTTGTGAACCATCACACCAGGCTTCTGATCGTCACCTGACTTGGAAGTCGGTGCTCCTGCTCGCTCTGGCCTCGGCCAAGCATGCCAGCGAACTTCTTGGTCTCCCATTTAAGAGGAGAGGGGGAGGTAACATTCAGATTCGTCCCTGAGTTGGTTTCTAGACTCAAAATCATGGAGCCCGGATCCTCGGTTCGACTCCTTCAGGATTTCGAGTCTCCGTTCTGTAACAGATGACCCAGACCATCTACTATGCCCAGTAAGGAGTCGGAGGTGTTATCTTAAAGAACAGCTGCAGTTCGTCCTCACGTGCAAGCCCTGTTTGGGAGCACAGGAGGGACGGAGAGGAGGGTCACCAAGAATACCTTTTCAGCCTGGATTCGTAGGGTCATCCATCATGCCCTGAATCCAGACCCTCCTCCGTCACGTCGCCTTAGAGCACATGACGTAAGAGGCATCGCAAGGTCCCTGGCCTTCAAGAGGAACTATTCTGTAACGCAGGTGCTACAAGCTGGAGTCTGGAAGCGTCAAACGACCTTCACAGCCCACTACCTGCAGGACGTGACCTACAGGAGCTTCGATACGTTTTCTATCGGCCCTGTGGTGGCTACACAACAGCTGGTCTAACCTCAGGCTCCTTAATGGACAGGTAGCTGAAGGTTGAGGGCATTGTTACACTGTTTTAGACTGCATGAATGAAAGAAGTATGTCTGGCCCTTACTTCTTTCTTCATCCTCCCCTCTCTTGGGGAAAGCAGCATCCTGGGTTCTCTGCATAGCTGACCTCAAACCTCTGCAGGTAAACCATACTTCCTTGTGTTCCTAGTATTAAGATAATACTGTCGCATCCCCCATACCCTGACGAGGTAGTATTGGGAACATCCTAGCCTAGAATTCCATCTAAGGGACTTCAGGTCAACTTCCTAGGAAAAGTCACACTTCATCCCTTCACACACGAGCTTATGTAGGCCGCACGTTCCTTGCGGAACAAGGCACTTGTGAGGTGCAGGGACTCTTTTTCTCGAGTGCTGCTCACTCGGATTCTGAGCCCCCGGGCAAGCCAAAGCCAGTAAGACTGGGACTTTCCATACTAGCTAAGGGGTAAGTCACCCCATGTAAATAGCGTGGTTTGTATTTCAGTTACGGAACAAATGACAAATTCGTAAATAATTTGTATTTTTCTTAACCATACAAACCTTAGCTATATACACATATTTGCCCGCCAGTCCTGTCCCCCAAGGCAAGTCCTACCTCTAAGCGAAGTGAATCAGTTCACCGGTGTGTGAGGGGGGAGGGGTAGCTAGCTACCCCTCTCCTACCTCCTCGCTAGCTAGCGAAAGAGTAGTTAACCCTCGTTAAAAATCTAATGGCTCGTCATTTCAGCTACGCCGAAAGTAATACCCCATGTAAATAGCTAAGGTTTGTATGGTTAGGAAAAATACAAATTATCTCCGAATTTGTCATATTAAAAACTGCTATTGGGAAGACCTCATCCAAGATGTCTTCCAGAAATAATTCATAGTTTGTTCCGTAACTGGAATACAAACCACGCTATTTAAAGTGGGGTATTACTTTCGGCGTAGCTGAAAGGACGAGCTATTAAAATTTTAACGAGGGTTTACTCCCCCACCACTAGTTAGCTACCCTCCCCCCTCACACACCTGTGTGGTAAGCTCACTTTTACTTTGGCTCGGGTGGTGATCGGACGTGTCCGCTTTCACCCTCGCCTCTTTGACAGCCATCAATGCTTTTTGTCTTTTTCTTACTTTTTCTTATACTTGTGATATGTATATAAACTTTATGTTTATATATATATATTTTTGGGCTCAAGCCATGTCGTCCTGATGGAAGTTCCTTAAAGGCAGCTTCCTAGGGTATATTACAACTACGGCGATATTCCCAGAGAATTTACCTTAAGGTACCCAGAATTCTAACTCCTGGAGCGAGTATCCCTAAAAAAAGACCTTAGGGATATCGTAAATATCAGTGGACGTATTCTTGACACGCCTCATAGCAATCTATACCCCGAATAGAGTTAACACTTCGTAGGGGTCAAATGGCAAGAAAACGAAAACGAGAAAGAAAAGGGGAGAGCCGTTCGTAAGGCCCTCTCTTCTCCCGTTTCGTAAGCGTGCCCTGCGCCGATTCTGGCGCCATCTGCATTCCTTTTTGCGTAGCTTTACAACTCGGTGTTTTTTCCTGTGTTTCTACCAAATCTTGGATTTACTCTCATATTATGCTTTCTCCAACTTCTTCTGCTTCGGATAAGTTGAGTACTATTTCTTTTATGTATAAATGTAGGCTCTTGTTTAAAATTAAAGTATTTAAAGAGTTATCTTTGATACAAGAGCTGTTGCCTGCTGGAGGCGTCTTGGACGCTGTCGCTCGCTAGAATAGGATTTATTGGTTAGCAAGAGCGACGTTCCCAGCCCCTTGCGCTTTAATATTTAGCTGCTTAGCTTTATTAGGAATTCTGTTATGATGCGTTAGTAGTGCGCCTGGCGAAAGTTTTGCCTAGGCTGACCAACACTAGTCTTCGTAGCCTAGTTATTGGTTCTTGTACTTCCTGCATGATAATTAGTCTTCCAAGTGTGATTTTTATTGCTTAAAGCGTTAGGCAACGTTATACATACAGCCCTTTTCGAGTAATTTCCAAGATAGTATTGGAGTGAGTTTCGGTGATTTAGGTAATCGATTCTCTTAGTGCCTAGGCTAGGTTGTCTTAGGTCTTGATAATTTTATCTGTTTCCCCGTTTGCTCCCTTCTCTTCGGGGAAGGGGCAAACCCTTTCCCTCTGTTTAAGCCTTAGGCTTAACTCTAGTGGTTTGTTTGAATTAATTTTCAAATATAACTATGCTGGAGTAGTACTGTACCTTCCTGCTCCAACTGAATTGGTTCAGAGGGGGACAGTACAGCAGTGTATTAGTCTGAGTCCGTGTTGGTCTAGCGTGGGGCAGAGTCTCCCTTGCTGCCTGACACGGGCATAGGAGGTTTATCCTCCTTGATTCACCTTGGAAGGTTTCGGTAATTATGATCCCTTCGCTCGGTGACCCCTCAGACTTGTCCTCTTTGCTGTTCCGGGTTCGGGAGATGTTCCCTTTCCGGAATAGCAATTCCTTCCTTGCCTTGGTTTTAGGGAGGCAGCCAGTAGTGCCGGCCTCCCTCCCTGGATCTCTCTGGCTGAGATGAGCTTTCTTAGTTTGGAATGATCCTTAACCAAGGCAAGGTTGGACAGGACCCTCTGTCCTTCCCTTCTATTTTTCCGTTTCCTTTGTGTCAGTCGTCTCACATCCGTACCTAGCATAGGTTGGGGTGGGGAGCTGACGTGGTCCCCTGTCGGCCGGCAGAGAGTGCCGACCGGCAGAGGCCCTATCCTTTGAGTGCTGCCCGGTCCTTCCTTGGTCCTTCAACCGCTGCCGTCTGTAGTTTCAGTAAGCAGTGGTTAGGAAGCTTGACTTAGTGTTTCCCCTTCCTCTCGGCACTCTTTCGGGTGTCGGGCGCGGAGGTACATAGCCTCTTAGCCCGGCACCCATTCTGTTGTCTTCTCTTGTGTTGTCCTTGCCGTCTGCCGGCCTAGTGGCCGGCCGTCGGTAGGGGGGTGTTCGCTAGTTCTCTTGCTGTCGGTCGGCGGTGGTCTTATGCCTTTGCTGGCCGGTCTCCTTGCTCACCTGCCGGCCGCTTTGAGTGGCGGCCGGCAGCCGGGCGCTACCTGGGGTGGATGCCAGCCGGCAGGGTTTACTCACCGCTGCCGGGCCGGCCTGCTACATCACTCGGTTGGCCGGCTACTGAGAGTGATGGCCGGCAGCTGGGTGCCAACCGGGTAGCTATAGACCGGCAACCACTACCGACCGGTTCAGGCATAGGAACTGGAGTTCTCCCCCGTCTGGGTGATCCTAAGTTGCATACTTGAGACCTACCTTTGGAAAAAGGGGTGGGGGTGCTGACCGGCAAGAGCCGGCCGGCACACCACCCTCATGTACTGTATCAGTTCTTCCCTGTTTAGTGTCTTCTACCAAGGGAGAACATGATATAGTAGGTTACAACACTGTCTTTTCTAACTTACTTGTGTTGCCTTGTGCAGTCACTTGGTGTTGCCTTACAGGGATGAAAAGAGAACTCTTTTCATCTTTAGCCAGAATGGTAAAATCTTACCTTAGGTGTGAGCTACACCTAATTTCCCTCGGGAAATATGATCTTTGGTTATTCTAGCAAAGACTAACCATTTGATTTTAATGGCTGGTGGGCTTCCACAGGTGATTGTGGGGGATTCACAAGTATGTGTCTTTTCCTTATTCTTTGTGGTCTTGCACGACCCGTTGTTGTTGGCCTTACAGATAAGAAAGTGAGTTCTTTCTTGTCTACTATCCGGTATTTTAAAATCATTCCTTAGGGGGGGCTACACCTTCTTCCTTTGGAAATTTTCCATTGGTTAATCTGGCATAGATTAACTATACGATTTTATGATTTGGAAGGCTACAACAATTGGGTGTGCGGGAAATACAAGGATGTGTCTTTCCGTTTTGTTATGCTACTGTGCATATCCAGTGATACGTAGTTCACTTGATACTCATGGAAATTTTTTCTCTTTACAGGAGGACCATCCGTAGTGCGGATGTATTTCTGCAACGTCCGCAGTAGGGCTTCTGCGGACATGGTTCTGAAGGAGGCGTGTGGCATGCGCTGTCTCCACGGATGTTCTCCGGTATTGGGTTCCCCAGGTATGTTTCATATGCACTAACCTATCTATTGAGGTTTTTTCTTTTCGCTTCGCTCAAAATCCGTTTTCGTCTCCCCTACAACGGTGGATTCAAGGGATATAGCTAGGGAGAAGCTTCGTACCTGGGTGAGGGGCTTTCAGAAGATTACCTCTGGACCTTATCTTCCAAATGAGAAGATGAGGGCTTTCTTTTCCTAGGGCATCAACTGTTACAGTGATTCCCCAACCTCAAGAGGAGGTCCCCTTAATTCAGATCCCGTGGATGCTGAAGTCACGGTCGCCTTGCTTAGCATCCAGTTGGACGACAGGATGCCAGACGTGTCCGAACGTCTGGAGGAAGACCTCCTGGCAGAAGGCCAGGATGAAGTTCGAGCTCCGGACAAGGTAGCGGAAGAGGCCGAGAGAGGTCGGCTGCTCCGGTTCAGGTCCTTGAACCTGCTCCCTCAACATCATCTGCTCTCGCAGTAGAGCAGGCCCTCCCTCCATTGTTGGCTTGATCCAACAAAGGCAGAGGGAGAAGAATGGGAAGGCAGCTGCATTGTAACTGCAGGGGCACATCCGGACTGCTAGGTCCGGTGGAAGGAGGTACCAGCTTCAAAGGAAGAGACAGAGCCGAAGGAGGTCGTAGTGATAGACCATGCTAGGCTCATGCCTTGCTTTCTTCTTCGATGAAAGAGAGGGGCTTCATGAACTCAAAGGTAGCTGTATTTGAGTAAGAGGCTCCCTTCCTTTGTGTCCTCTCCTGCCACAGCCTTCCCCCTTTTTTCGCTGAAAGGGTTTGCGGCGGTTTTGAAAACAGTCGAGGCTGGCAAGCCTTTCCCCTCCCTGGTGGAGTGTAAACCCTTGTTGCTGGCCTTTAGAAAGGAAGATTTAGTAAGCAAAACAAGGACTGGAAGGACGTCCATCTTACCTTCTCAGTCCAGATGTGGGAGGCGGATTTTGCCGGATGCCGGTTCGGCGAGATCCTCTCTAAGCTGTCTGGCTTTCTTTTGCGGAGAGAACTCTAGACAAAAGAAAGACTGGCTGCCTCTTTGTCTCTTCAGTCCACGTTTGAGACGATGACAAGTGATCCCAAGGTCCATGAAACGTTCATGGTTGTGATCAAGACTCATCTGGCCACTGTGACGAAGGATCTCTACAGCTCCGTCAGGGCGAAGAGAACCTGTAGGGAATTCGTGTTCGCCCGGGCTACGATGAGGCACGAGCCAAGGAAACTAATCTCCTCCAACAGTTGGGACAAAGACCTTTTCCCTAGTGAGTCGGTCAAAAAGGTTGATAGGGCCGCCACGGACGATAGAAATCTTCTCCAGGAGTGGGGCCTGTCTACCAAGAGAAATTCTTCCCCGGATGGGGTCCCCAACCTTGGAGGAAGACTAAAAGGATTAGGATACTTTCTCGGCCAGCTAAGCCAAGTAGACATCAGCAGCAACGGCATTTGCTGATGCCCTCAGTGCCCCAGATGGTGGCAAAAACCCCGACCACACTTCAGTGGGTTCCCCAATTCGTGTCGACACAGTCTCCGGCATTCAACCCATCGTTCGAAGGTCAGTCAACTGCCTGTCGAACAAGCCTAGAGGAGCAGCCAGAATTTCGTCTAGGCGCCCCTCAAGGAGAAGGGGTTTCATGGGTGGTCGAGGTCAGAGAGGCAAGACCTCAGGACAACAGTCCGAGCGAGATGATATTGGTAGAAGGGAGTCTCCAACGCTTTTGGGATCGGTGGACCTTCGATCCCTGGGTCCACAGCCTACTCAAGAAGGGACTGGGCTGGAGCTGGTACAGCACTCCATCCCCATACCTTCGGCGTTTTTCCGATACTCCACCCCCGTTCTGGAGGAGTTCATTCATGAACTGTTAGAGGAAAAGTGATCCGAAGGGTAAAGTCCATCTAATTCCAAGGGAGGCTGTTTTGTGTTCCCAAGAAAGACTCGGAAAACTCGGAGTCATTCTGGACTTGTCGCCACTTAACAGGTTCATAGCGAACTACAGGTTCAAGATGCTAACAATACAACACATAAGGACCTTACTGCCCAAGAGGGCATTTACCGCCTCCATAGTTTTGTCAGACGCCTATCGGCACGTTCCAATCTATTGTCGATTCCCCTCCTACCTAAGGTTAAGGCTACAACGAAGACTATACATCTTCAAAGCCATGCCTCTCGGGCTTAAAATAGCCCCAAGGATTTTCACGATGCTTGCGAACGTAGTTCTCAGTCAATTACGCCTAAAGGGAATTCAGGTGGTAGCCTACCTGGATTTTGGCTGGGGTGGGCAGCACCCAGGACAGAATGCTTGCAAGCTTCCCTGTATGTGATCCATTTCCTAGATTATCTAGGCTTCAAGATCAACAGGAAAAGTCTCAACTTCCTCCATCTCTAAGTTCCGGTGGGTGTGAATCCACTGGGACCTAATGTCACACCGTTTTCTCCGTCATGGCGGAGAAAAGAAAGGAGATAGCTGGTTCTGTCAAGAGACTTCGAGATTCCGTATGGATATCAGATGCGAACTGGAGAGTGTACTGGGGTCTCTCCAGTTTACTTCGGTGACAGACCCGGTGCTAAGAGCACAGCTAAAGGATGCAACCGGAGATTGGAGTAGCTATGCATCAGATGCGCGAAGAGATCTGAGAAGACCAGTTCCGCTTCGTCGAAATACTCTTCTCAGGCCTTGGTCCCAAACCAGACTCCTTAGGAAGTCGGTTCTTCTTCATCCACCTCCCCCGTCGGTGACGAGTCACTCTGACGCCTCGAAGGAGGGATAGGGAGTTCACTCTCATCAGAAAAAGGCCCAAAGGTCTTGGTCCAGTCTATTCAAGACCCCTCACAGTCATTTTCGAGAGACTATGACAGTCCTTCTTTCCTTAAAGAAAGTCTCCCCGCATCGCTCGATCCACATTAGGTTGGTGCTGGACAGCAGGGGAGTTGTGAGATGCTTGAATCGACAAGGATCAAGGTCGCCACCTCTCAACCAGGTGATGTTGGCCATCTTCCGATTTGGGGGAAGAAGAAATGGTACCTGTCAGCAGTTCACCTTTAAGGAGTCCGCAATGTGACAGCGGACGCTCTATCCAGGTTCACACCGATAGAGTCGGAATGGTCCCTAGACGCAGGACCATTCTCCTTCATTCTGAGTCAAGTCCCAGAACTGCGGCTAGACCTCTTTGCGACGAAAGACAACAAGAAGTTGCCCCTGTATGTGTCCCCGTACGAGGACCCCTTGGCGGAAGCAGTGGACGCGATGTCCCTCGACTGGAGCAGATGGTTCAGGATTTATCTGTTCCCTCCTTACAACCTTCTGTTGAGGGTCCTCAACAAACTGAGATCATTTAAGGGAGTAGCGGCAGTAGCGGCCCACAAATGACCGAACAGTGTGGGGTTCCCTCTGGCATTGGAACTACGATTGGAGTTTCGACCGCTACCAGATCCAGTTCTGACCCAGTGAGTCCAGAAGTCAATTGTCTGCGCTTCATCACAGAAAACCCGGACCCAGCAGCTCATGATTTCTTTCCTTAACAGGTGAGAAAGTGTTTCGGGATTTCGAAGCCAGCATGGACTTCCTAGAGGATTATAAGTGCAAACCTTTTATAAGGCAATATGAGTCATCTTGGAGAGAATGGGTAGCCCTTGTCAGACGAAGATTCCGCAGGAGATCACGACGGACTTCTGCTTGTCTTTCTTCATCCATCTCCTTGGTTATGGATCGGTAACTAACACGATTTTATCATGTAGGCCTGCTTTCACAAGACCCATTCTATATGCCTTCCAGGTCGACCTCGCTAACGAGATCTTTTATAAAAGTTCCGAAAGCCTGCGCTAGGCTCAGACCTTTAGCACCTCCAAAGCCCAATTCATGGTCTTTAGAAAAGTTCTTCATGTTGCTTCACTGTTGAACAATAAGGAGTGTGCGTTAAAGGATTTGACCCATAAGTTATCCTCCTTTTTGCACTCGCGTCCGGGGCCAGGGTTAGTGAGATCATACCCCTCTCGAGAGAGGAAGGTCGTGTTCAGTTCCTGGATGGGTGAACTGAACCTATTTCCGGATCCTACGTTTCTCACCAAGAACGAGTTACCCACCATTAGGTGGGGTCCCTGAAGAATCTGCCCTCTGAAAGAAGATGCATCTCTATGTCCAGTAGAATGCCTCAAGGTCTATCTTCGTAGAACTTCAGACTTCAAGGATGGCCATCTGGCCAGGGGAGAAACGTCAGGATCAAAATCTATTACTGAAATAACTCAGGGCGAAAATCACATATCTTATTCGCAGAGCGGATCCTGACTGTTCACCCACAGGTCATGATCCGAGGAAAGTTGCTTCATCCTTAAACTTCTTTAGTTGTAGGGATTTTGGACATCTTCGTTCGTACACTGGCTGGAAGTCTTCCAGTGTTCTTTCGTCACTATGCGAAGCAAGTGCAGCAACTAAGAGGTTCTGTGGTGGCAGTGGGTTGCGTCGTTAACCCTGCTGTTTAACTCTGCGAGGAACAGTAGCTTAATTGGGACATTTAATTCCAGGGTGAGTATGTAGTCACATGTTGTACTACAAACTATGTGAGGGTACTGGGTGACCCACGTTGACTGTTCCACTTTCAAAGGTGAACCCAGCATAAGTGCAAACATGCGTGCCGAGCGTTTCTAACGCTAATGTGACTGATTAGTAAAACAGACTTTTGACTTGATACTTTGGTATCTTAAAAGTGGCTCCAATGTTTTTTCTTTCAGACAAACAAGTTGCTGTTTACTATCATACTTATGCTTAAAGTTTTAGTTATCCTCCTCTTATATATAGATATATATATATATATATATATATATGAGTGTGGTTAACCTGTTTGTTTATTGTCTGTCAATAAACTGGTTCTTGAGAACCTTGCGTCTCCTTCACCTGTGAGCATTCATTCTATGTATATTTACCCGGGGATAATTCTAATAGAATGTTCCCTTATGCAAGCTAATATTGCATTGGTTTATGCTTCCCCTTAGCTGGAGGACTCCATCCCATAAAGGGTTGGTGGCGGATTTACGAGTTTCCTCCTAAGCGGATATGATCCTTTGTCCAATACGTGTTTTGAGCGGAGGACTGGTCGATATTTCATATTGACACAGTGATTCTTTTCGAACTTCGCTTTACCCAGTATGGGGTGAGACCACTATACTCGCTTGCCTGGGGTTCATACTTAGATATATGTACTCTTCGAGACTTTCCCAGAGTCTAGTAAGACTCTTCCCTGTTGGGGGCAGGAAGCTCTATCATGGTTTATGATTAGTTGAAAAGATGTATGACGGTAACATCTTAGGTCTCTAGGTCGCGTCGACTGGGGGAAATACTTCTGAGGAGTACGGCACATTTTGAGAATCCACAGATACAGTAATGCTCTGGTATACTTCCATCAGGACGACATGGCTTGAGCCCAAAAACGGATTTTGAGCGAAGCGAAAAATCTATTTTTGGGTAAGATGGCCATGTCGTCCTGATGGACCCGCCCTTCCCTTTCTATGAAAGGGCCGTAGGACCCCTCCCTACATACAGTATCTGTAGCACCTCGTGTTTCGCTACAAGGAATGCAGATGGCGCCAGAATCGGCGCAGGGCACGCTTACGAAACGGGAGAAGAGAGGGCCTTACGAACGGCTCTCCCCTTTTCTTTCTCGTTTTCGTTTTCTTGCCATTTGACCCCTACGAAGTGTTAACTCTATTCGGGGTATAGATTGCTATGAGGCGTGTCAAGAATACGTCCACTGATATTTACGATATCCCTAAGGTCTTTTTTTAGGGATACTCGCTCCAGGAGTTAGAATTCTGGGTACCTTAAGGTAAATTCTCTGGGAATATCGCCGTAGTTGTAATATACCCTAGGAAGCTGCCTTTAAAGAACTTCCATCAGGACGACATGGCCATCTTACCCAAAAATAGATTTTTCGCTTCGCTCAAAATCCGTTATATATTTGTGTATAGAAATGTAGTAAGTTTTCGTTTCAGTGTTTGTGCTGTGTGTGTAGTGTACGACAACGTCACCGGCTTAGTGCTAGGCCACCTCGGTTCCGTTGTGGGGTACGGCCTCTCCCTCTTGGTCCATCGGATTTTCTGTTAACTCGGCCGCCGTGGGGATCGTCATCGCTGGACTTTCTTCATTCATCTATTATCTTTGCTATTCCTCCTTTCCTACGGGGAACTTGGATTCCCAGCGAAGGGAATGTGGGAGTTTTATTGCCTATGGTCTCTCTCTCCACTCGAGGTCTTTCACCCCTTACTACTACTACTACTACTACTACTACTACGTACTATTACGGAAGCTCCTTTCCCGTTGCGGGATGGGTTGCTATTCCGTTTATTTGTCTCAATTATTTTTAATGAAATCTAATTGTATTTTTTTTTTTTCTTTTTTTAACTTTTCAGCTTTTCTGTGGAGAACACTTCCCTTTGGGGGTCAGTGGTTCTTACTATTTGTGATCATTCTTATGTGAATTACATAATTAATATTCTGTTATAATTCTGTTTTTGTTACAGTTCTCCGCCCTCCGCTTTCTCCCATGAATGTCATTGGGGGAGGAGGGCTCATACTTCATTTTTTATTTCTTATGTTTTGCTTTTCCCTCGGGGTTACTCTTCGGAGTTCCTCCCGGGGGAATTTCTGTTGAATAATTATTTAACTTTATTTTATGTCCTGTTTGTGCCTGGAAAGTCAGCTGTCGCTGCCGTCTCTCTAGGACTTCGTCATGGGCGTTATCCCTTCTCTTAGAAGTCCTCCCGTGACAACTGTCAGCTCTTCAGTTCATCTTAGAACGCTAAGGAGGTTCGCCTCCAGGGGTAGGTAACTTCCCTTCCGAGGGAGGTTCCCTTCCCGGGTGTGAGAGCTTCCCTCTGCAGAGGGGGAACTTCTCATACCTTAATATTCCTGGATGGGTTTTCCTGGTCCTCAGCCGGTTATGCTCTTGGTGCTGAGCGACCGCACTTGTAACCATGCTGAAGGAGCTGAGCGGTTGCAAGGCTGGGCGTGAGTGGTCGCACCTGCAGCATTGCTCAAGGGGCTGAGCAGCTGCAGGATCAGTCTGGTGATCTCTCTCGTTCGCGAGGGAGGCCACTCTTAAGGAATCCTCTTCTGAGGATTGCTCATTATAGGTCAGCTTGCTGATCCAACGGCCCTAAGGGGCGCCATCATCAGTGTCTTCAAGTCTCCTCTACGAAGTGTTCACCTATCTCGTTCGCGAGAGAGGCCACTCATAGAGACCCCTCTTCGGATGATTGTTCATGATTAGACCAGCCATCTTCTAGACCTGCTGACCTGCCGTCTCTGTTCCTGGCTGCTGACTTTGTGGGCGCCCTCGCACCCCGTTATCCAACGGGCACCGGTCCCTTCGGGCGAAAAGGGGCTTTCTCACATTGTGAGTAAGTCCCTTAAGCGCCAGGTATCCCCTGCGCGCCAATGTTCTCCTGCGCGCGCAAGCGCTCGCCTGCTGTTCCTGAGACTGCCATCCAGAGACATCCTGTTCCAGGGACTGCGCACCAACGTTCACAAGCGCATCAGCGCACATCGTTGGAGTTTCCTGAGATAGCGCACAGGCGCTCACCAGTGATTCAGCCTGCGAGTGTCTCCTAGTCTTTTATGAAGGGCACCTCTCCCGTTCTCGGGAAAGGTCTCTCTTAGAGACCCTTCCTCGGAGTATCAAGCAGATCTTCCAGTGTTGAGCCAGCTGACCTACCGATCTTCCAGCTCTACCTTGCACTGCAACGAAGGACTTCGGCTCTGGACTCTGAAGCAGTCTTGCCTACGGTCCTCATCGAAGGATGACCGCCCGTTTTTAAGGACACATCGCAGTTCCTGATCGTCCTGTCAGCTGACCCTGCATCCTAGCGCACTAGCAACGCGCGCGCGTGCTCGCCGATGATCTTCTTACGCCAACGATCTTCGTACGCGCGTAAGTGCTGAAAATCTTCGAGCACCGACGATCTTCAAACGCCGAGGATCTTATTCTGCGCGCAAGCGCTGACGATCTTCCTACGCACGTAAGCGCCGACGATCTTCTTTCACGCATAAGCGCTGACGATTTTCCTACGCGCGTAAGCGCCGACTCTTGTCCGCGCGTGGGCACTGATGGTTTCCCGCGCGCTCCCGCCAATCTTCTACGGGCGCGAGCGCCGACGATCTTCTTGAGCGCGCAATCGCCGACGATCTTCAAGCGCCAATGATCTTTTTACGCGCGCAAGGGCCGACGATCTTATTACGTGCGCAAGCGCCGACAATCTTCTTACGCGCGCAAGTGCCGACGATATTTTTCGCGCGCAAGCGCCGACGATCTTTTTCGCGCGCGGGTACCGATGGTCTCCCGCGCACGCCAACAAACTCCTATGCGATGCAGCACGCTCCAACACTCTGGTCCACACGGGCTCTTCATTCTGATCCTGCACTTCAATATGATTCCTGCGCACTATGAAGTCTCACCTGCGCGCGCGAGCCCAGGGTATTCCTGCACGCCCGCATCAGCGCTTCGACAGTCTCGCGCGCGCGACCCCCGGGTATTCTCCATCGCGCGAGCGCCAGCGCGCTCCCTAGCGCAATCACCAATAACCTCCCCTGCGCGAGGCTACCGGACATCACGCGGTAAGGGCGCAGTCGCCACATTCCCCTCCCCCCCCCCAAGCACAGAACAGGGTGCTTGCCGGTGGGGGGAAGGTTCCAGAATGGCCCAGGGACATGCCTTCCTTATCTTTTTACAGGCGATTTCCTCTCCAGAGGGAGTGTCTAACGGCGCAGCCGTCAGCCGGCAGCCTGATTTGGGACTCTAATCAGAGCTGTAGCACAGGCTTTTAAGCCGTTCTCTCTTGAGTTGAGCCACAAATCCTTGGCTACATCCACTTCCCCGATGCGGAAATGAGGAGTTTCGAACGAGGTAACTTCTACGAGGTCGTAGCTGTCTCCTCGTAAGTCTTTGAGGCAGGCACTCTCCCTCCGCAGACTTTCCTCCCTCATCTTCGGACAAAGTTTTCTCGCCCTCAGAAGAGTCACGGGAGGTGAGACGTTCCCCAGTCACACCATTAAGGGAAACCCCACCTCGCGCGGTAAAGTCTTCTCGAATAAGGGTGGAGAAGAGCCTGCCTCCGTCGTGGTTGGAGTCCTGCATCCCTCCCGGGAGGGAATCAAAGGACTCCAAGACAGTAACGGGAGTCCCCTAGCACCAAAATCTACAGGCTCAGACATTCTTTCGCTATGAGAACGAACCTGTTTGAGCCTAAGGGCATGAAGCAGGTGGCTGAGAGGTGTAGGAATTCACCAAGACTCCCTCCTATATTGGGCTTTGACATTCAAGCCCTATAAACCTCCAGCACCTCAGCAACCACGTCCCACCAAAACAACGGCAGCTAAGACAGTGGGGTCTAAGCCCTTTCCGGTCAAGGACAAGAAAAGCTTTTAGTCCCTCAGGGGAGGGAAGAATCCTAGAAGGAGCAGCCGAGGCCGCAAACGCTAGGATTGCCAGTTCCCCTGCATGTCCGCCAGTGGCGGGATACCTACGAGGTTGCACAGACAGGTTGCGGCAACTCAGGGCCGTTTCCTGGACGATTACCGTAATCAGTCAGGGATATCGCGTCCTGTTCACAACACCTCTACCTCCCCTGAGGACGAATCCGGTGTCATTTAATACCCTTGTCATGGGATCAGCAAGGCGGCGAACTCTGTGGGCAGAGGTCATGATTAAAGCATACAGTGAGCCCTCGCTACTTCGCGGTTCGACCATCGCGGATTCACGACTTCATCAGCAAACCACTATTTTTGGGGGAAACATCATTTTATTCTAGAAAATGTTACTCTTTAAATAGTTAATTGCACATTAAGAAAGCGTGTACTTTTGTTTTTAAATTTCAGGTGTGTTTTAAAAATCGAATATTGTTGACTTCTTTTTGTTTTACTTTTGGCTGTGATCAGATCAGCTGACATCTAGCTGCCGGTCTCAAGAATATGCGCGTACGAAGTATTGTTTATACCATATCTTAACTTATTCAAACCATCTATACAGTTGATATTACATAAGCACCACTGTGTTATAACCTTATCATATTTTTTTGTTTATTACATTTAAAACAATCTCTCTCTCTCTCTCTCTCTCTCTCTCTCTCTCTCTCTCTCTCTCTCTCTCTCTCTCTCTCTCTCTCTCTCTCTCTCTCTCTCTCTCTCTCTCTCTTTTGGCTACTTTTCACTACCTCTCATTCGTTACCTCTCTCTATCTCACTAACAAATGAAATCTTTGTGCTTCTCAAAGTTTCATTTATATTGAAAATCAATCATGATTAAATTTTCCTTACTTTCTCCAATCTCGCACTATGTCACATCGAACGTTATAGCGGTAACTTAATCGTTCAACAACTTTAAAAATCGGCCTAGTACTTGCCTCTTCTCTTACTTTTTTTTTTTTTTTTTTTTTTTTTTTTTTTTTTTTTTTTTTTTTAGATGGTTTCATAATTGAGGGGCTTACAAGTTGACTTATAACTGAAGTTAGGAAAAGTATTTTGGATATGGAATGGAGAATCATCTTTAGTAACAGTTTAGAATTATTGTAAATTATCATTCGGTCATTAGCGGCAGTTTGTTATTGCCGATTAAACGCCAAAAAAAAAAAAGAAAAAATAAATTGTTTTCCTGCTTTGCTACGTATGTAGGATTTTATATAGATACGGTAAATAATATTTGTAATAACATATTTACTAAAAGCTTTTAATATCATTATTTATCACGTTCATCATGCACGTTTAATGCCTTCGTTTGTTTATTACGATCGAAGATGGAGCGTACAGTAAACGAATGGAAGGTTTCCGTTTCAGGCGGCGTCATAAAGAAAAACATTATATAAATGGCATTCATTTTTATTTGGAAGTCCTAAGAAAAATTAAAAAAGTAAAACATTGGTAATAACAAAATCAACATATAATCAATACTTGGTAAGATTGCTGTCGATGCAAAAACTAACCTACATTATACACAGATGTGTAAATGCGTCTGTTTCTTCATTATGATCAGAGATACACGTAAACAAATCATTGGTTGTCATTTTTTATTGTGCTTTTTGCCGTGTTTAGGAAACGCTTGATATAAAATCGCCTTTAATATTTGTTCCTGTTTTAGTTTAGGGTACTGTAGTACATGCATTAAGTGTTCTGTACATTAAAGGGTAGTTTGTTAACAGTACTACGTAATGGGAAGGTTTTAAAAGTCTGAATATACATGTTAAATAAATATGTAAATATGGTGTCCCTACTTCGCAGATTTTTAGCTATCACGGCCGGGTCTGGAACCTATCTACCACGATAAACGAGGGTTCACTGTACTTCGGTCAGCATGGAGACCGCAGACACAGTCAGTCTGGCAGTAAACCGCTAGACTTCATGTGTATTCTGGACCTGAAGACCGTGTACTTCCAGATCCCAGTCCATCCGTCTTCAAGGAAGTACTTAGGATTCAGCATAGACTACAAGGAGTACCAGTTCAAGGTTCCGTGTTTTGGTCTCTCCACAGCACCACCACAGGGTTTCACCAGACTGTTCACCCTAATTTCATCATGGGCACTCAGGATCGGCTTCCATCCCCTCCATTATCTGGATGACTGCCTGATCCTAGCAGACTCGTAGTCATTCCCTCTTTGACACCGAGACAAAGTTCTACGACTTTGCCAGGATCTAAGGATCATGGTAAGTTTCGAGAAGTCCGCTCTGCTGCCCAATCAATGACTGGTTCACCTAGGCATGATTATAGACACCAATCTCCATAATGCCTTTCCATCAGACGACAGGATAGCAAGGCTGAGAAGAGTCGCAAGCCCTTTCCTCAGACGAGAAGAGCTTCCAACCCAATCGTGGTTACGTCTCCTCGGTCACCTTTCACCCTTGGCTCGTCTAGTTCTCTACGGTTGCCTCAGGATGAGGTCTCTCCAGGGGTGATTCAGGTCCTGGTGGAATCAAGGCTGCGATTCCCCGGACACCATGATCCCTATGGATTCTGAGGAACGGACGAATCGCCAGTGGTGGGTGACAAGCGAGAACCTACGAAGGAAAGTGAATCTTCTCGTTCCTTCTTCCGGTTTGGATGCTGTTTTCAGACACCTCAAAGGAAGGGGGTGGGGGCATGTTCTGTACCACAGGACCTCAGGCCTGTGGTCAGAATCGAAAAAGTGCCTCCATATAAATCTGCTAGAGATGAAGGCCGTCTTCCTGGCCCTTCAACTGTTCCAAAAAGGACCTGGCGGATCACTCTGTGGTGTGATGAGCTACTTCACCACAGTAGTGGCTTACATCAACAAGCAAGGAGGTACCTTTTCAAGCAGCTATCCCATCTCTCAGTAGAGATACTGAGATGACCGAAGTCCACTCGATTCCTCTATCGGCTCGCTTCATCCCAGACAAAGGGAATGTACTCACTGACGGTCGAAGCAGAGCTTCTCAGATAATGAGTACCGGGTGGTCCTCGGATCATCCAGTAGCCAACAAAGTCCTTACTTTGTGGGGTTACCCAACTGTGGATCGGTTCGCTACAGCACTGATCTTTAAGCTCCCGCTGTATTGCCCCCCCAGTCCCAGATCCCAAGGCACTCTGGCAAGATGCATCCCAACAACGGTGGGACAGCACCGACGTGTAAGCTTTTCCTTCGTTCTGTCTAATGAGGAGGATGCTCAACAAGACCAGAATATCGGTCAATCTCTCGATGACCCTTTTGTGATTCATCACGCGGAATGGTTTCCGGACCTTCCACAATTCCTAACGCAACTTTCGAGAGAACTCCCTCTACGGCACAACTTACTCAAACAGCCACATGCCAACATCTTTCACAAAGCCCTAGCTTCGCTTCGACTTCGTGCCTGGAGACTATCCAGCATCTCCTCGCTAAGAGAGGATTGTCGCAACGAGTTGCGAACGGGATGCCTGGACACCTGCGTAGATCATCCGCAGGGGTCTACCAGGCAAAGTGGCGAGTTCCTGTGGTCGGAGTCGTGAGGGGTATCTCTCCACTCAATACCACTATTCCAGCAATAGCGGAGTTCTTCGTATATTTGGGGGAAGAATGCGCCTTTCAGTCTCGGCAGTGAAAGGCTATCGCTCAGCCTTAAGTCTAGCCTTCAGGCTCAAAGGAGTGGATATTTCTCCCTCGCTGGAACTTTCCCTACTCAGACAAAGATATGATCTTACCTGCCCTCAGTCGGAAGTGAGACCTCCTCCATGGAATATGGTTCGAGCTCTCAGGCCTCTTAAGAGACCTCCCTACGAACCATTTTGCCAGGCTTCACATCGCCACCTAACTTGGAAGGCGGGGTTCCTACTAGCATTGGCCTCGGCCAAGCGAGTCAGTGAACATCCTGGTCTCTCGTTGACATCGCCCATGCAAGGGGATGAGGGGAGGTAACGTTCATATTCATCTCTGAGTTTGTGGCTAAGACACAGAATCCGGGAGTGCCGGATCTTCGATTCGACTCTTTCCGGATTTCGAGTCTTCGTTCTGTAACAGATGACCCAGACCTTCCCCTACTGTGTCCAGTAAGGAGTCCGAGGTTATCTCAAAGAACGGCTGCATTTGTCCCCAAGTGCAAGCTTTGTTTGTGAGCACTGGGAGAACAAAGAGGAGGGTCACCAAGAATACCATCTTGGCATGGATTCGTAGGGCGATCCATTTGTCCCTGAATCCTACCCTCCTCCGTCATGTTGCCTTAGAGCTCATGATATCTACGCCCCTGGCCTTCAAGAAGAACTTTTCAGTGACGCAGGTTCTACAAGCAGGAGTGTGAAAGCGTCAGACGGCCTTAACAGCCCACTACCTGCAAGACGTGATCCTCAGGATGCTCGATACATTCTCTATCGCCTCTGTGGTGGCTGCACAACTGCTGGTTTAAACCTCAGGCTCCTTAATGGACAAGTAGTAGAGGGTTGAGGGCATTGTTACCCGGTTTTAGTCTGCATGAAAGAAAAGTTATGTCTGGCCCATATTCTTTTCTTCATCCTCCCTTCTCTTGGGGATAGCAGCATCCTGGGTTTTCTGCACAGCTGACCTCAAACCACTGCGGGTAAACCATGCTTCCTTGTGTTCCTAGTATTAAGTTAATACTGTCACGTCCCCATACCCTGACGAGGTGGTATTGGGAAAGTCCTAGCCTAAAGTTTTCCATCTAAAGAACTTCAGGTCAACTTCCTAGGACGAGTCACACATAATACTTCACACACAGCTGATGTAGGCCGCAGCCCTTGCATAGCAAGGTGCGAGCGAGGTGCAGGGACTCTTTATTGTTGAGTGCTGACACACTCAGATAATGAGTCCCCAGGCAAAGCCAAAAGCCAGTATGGCTGGGACTTATTCCACCCTTCCTAAGGGTTAAGTCACCCACTTTAAATAGCGTGGTTTGTATTCCAGTTACAGAACAAATTACAAATTCGGAGATAATTTTGTATTTTTCCTAACTATACAAAACTTAGCTATTTAATCAAACTTGCCCGCCAGCCCTGTCCCCCATGAAGTACTACCTCCAAGCAAAGTGAGCTTACCACACAGGTGTGTGAGGGGGGAGGGTAGCTAACTACCCTCCCTATTGTTATGCGGTTTTAGTCTGCGTGAATGAAAAGATGTGCTTGGCCCTTATTCTTTTCTTCATCCTCTCCTCCCTTGGAGAAAGCAGCATCCTGGGCTCTCTGCACAGCTGACCTCGAACCTCTGCAGGTAAACCTTGCTCCCTTGTGTTCCTAGTATTAAGATGTAATACTGTCATGTCCCCATACCCTGACGAGGTGGTATTGGGAGAGTCCTAGCCTAGATTTCCATCTGAAGAACTCCAGGTCAACTTCCTACCTTCACACACAGCTTACGTAGGCCGCAGCAGTTTCACACCTGCCAGCGAGGAGAAGGGCCCCCTTCCTGAGTACCTACACACTCGAATTTGAGGTCCCCGGGTAAGCCAAAGCCAGTATGGCAGGGGACTTACCGCCCTTCCTAAGGGTTAAGTCACCCCATATAAATAGCGTGGTTTGTATTTCAGTTACGGAACAAATGATAAATTGGTAGATAATTTGTATTTTTCCTAACTATACAAACCTTAGCTATTTACACATATGTGCCCGCCAGCCCTGTCCCCCAAGATAAGTCCTACCTCTAAGCAAAGTGAAGCATTCACTGGTATGTGTGGGGGGGGGTTAGCTAGCTACCCCTCCCTACCCCCCCGCTAACTAGCGGCGGGGTAGTAAACCCTCGTTAAAACTTTTATGGCTCGTCCTTCAGCTACGCCAAAGTAATTACCCCATGTAAATAGCTAAGGTTTGTATAGTTAGGAAAAATACAAATTATCTACGAATTTTTCATTTTAATTGTAGATGTGCACTTCCTCTAACAGCTTCCATATTTACTGCCAAACTGTATGGCATATTAACCACCATTGAGAAAATAGCGTGGGAGAAGGAGGGTAATTTTACAATTTTTAGTGATGCAAGGAGTGTCCTTCAAGCTTTAGAAGTTTTTAATTCTAGTAACCCTCTAGTTTTAAAGATTTTAGAATGGCTTTTTGTTATCGGATGGAGAGGTATAACAGTTAGATTTTGTTGGGTTCCAGCACATGTAGGTGTGTCTGGAAATGAGAAGGCAGATTCTCTGGCAAAGAATGCTGCATCCGAGTTGCTGCCAAGAAGGTATCCCATTCCGTGTAACGATTTCCTACCTAACATCAAGAAATTGCTTTGTAATAAATGGCAACAGCACTGGGATAGTCTAGATGACAATAAAATGAGAAAGTAACAAATGTCATATCTCCTTGGAGGTATAACATGATGCCCCGAAAATGGGAGACTTCTCTTTGTCGTCTCCGTATTGGTCACTCGGTTGACACACAAGTTTCTGCTGAAGGGCCAACGCCAACCGTATTGTGAAGACTGTTTAGTACCTTTAACAGTGAGGCATTTGTTGACTGAATGTCCCAATTATAATAACTTAAGGAATAGATATTTGTTTGAGGCTCGAGGTGAGGGTGGCAGGTTCATCCTTGCCAAGGTTCTTGGACGTGATGTGTCCTACTATGCAAGTGGCATTTTTAGATTTATTTCAGAAGCAGGTCTTCTGAAAACTATCTAACTTTTATAATGACATTCAACTTTTATAGTTTTAATTGAATATTCTGTAATATGTTTGTATATATAAACTAAATGATATCGGCGTCAATGACCTTAGATGTCAGGAAGCCTGAAAACCTTAAATCAATCAATCAATCAATTTTAAGGTTATAGAGTTTCCTTGATCAGAGCAAACTCTAAAGAGAAGAGTTCTAACCTCTAGGGATAGAAAAAGTGTCTACTACCACTGACCCTTCTTAAATTATTTAATATTGTTGGTTAAGTTATTAACTGATTTCTAATCAGAGTATTGAAGGAATTCTATTCTTTCAATATAGGATTGGTTTCAGCAATAGACTGTGTAAGGATACACAAGGTATGTTGGAAAATAACTACTGTATAATATATACTATAGTTTTCTGTCTGCAGTACAGTGATACCTCTACATACGATCTTAATTCGTTCCAGAAACTGCTTCATATGTTAAAACGATCGTATGTTGGAGCAAATATTCCCATAAGAATACACGGTAACTTGTTTAATTCGTTCCTCAGCCTAAAAACCCATAATAACTCCTTAATAAATGGCTACACATAATTACACATAACATTAATACAATACAGTATAATTAATAATAAAGAAATAATAAATAAAAAAGGGGTTTTTATGTAACACTTTACCTTAGCGACAGGCCAGCGCAGGTGTAGGGACTGCTACGCAGGAGATGGAAGATCAGCAAGGAGGTAGGGACGGCCACTTTGTACGATAACGTGTGCGATAACTTACACTAACTTACACCACGTGAACTTTAACTTAACTTAGCTTATTTTTTTTTTTCATTATTATAATTTTATTTTTTTTTTTTACATTTTTTTATTTTCTTATTTTTAATTTTCATCACTTTCACTCGATTCGGTGTTCCTTTTCTTTGCTTCACTTTCTTTCTTTTCATCATGATCACTAGACTGTTTTAGAGATATTTTAAAGAAACTATCGAGTGAAAGTTGCTTGGTACGGCTTTTGAGGATTTTTCTAAAATGAGTTAATCAAACATCATCGAACTGCGCAACTACACGGCAAACCTGAAGTTTCTGTGGGTGATGCTTGTCGATGAAATCAACCACGTGTTGATGATATGCCAAGATCTGTTTTATTTCCGTCGTACCTAAGATTTGGCCTACCTCCTCGGTCTCCTCCGACTCACTCAACTGCGCTTGGAACTCATCATGCTGCATGGCTTGCAGCTCCTTGAGTTCCCCGGTGGTGAGCTCTTCATGATGCTCATCGACGAGTTCGGTGATGTCATCTTCATCCACCTC
The DNA here is from genome assembly GCF_036898095.1 of Palaemon carinicauda. NCBI lineage: Eukaryota > Metazoa > Arthropoda > Malacostraca > Decapoda > Palaemonidae > Palaemon > Palaemon carinicauda. The sequence goes on from NC_090758.1 coordinate 18,476,137, forward strand.
CAGAACCATGGACTTGCCAAGGGATACAATCTCTTCGACGTCTTCCTCGGCAGCAAGCACAGGTTCATTCTCAGGGCCAAAACCTTTAAAATCTCTGGGAGCAACAGCATCAGGCCAAGGCTTCTAAGCTGAATTCAGGGTCTGACGAGTTACTCCCTCCCAAGCCTGATCTATGATCTTTAAGCAGTGCACGATATTAAAGTGGCTCCTCCTAAATTCACGCAAAGTTAAGTTGGTGCTTTGCGTGACATTAAAGCACTGCTTAAATAAGTGCTTGGTGTACAGCTTCTTAAAATTAGAGATGACTTGCTGGTCCAGGGGCTGGAGGATAGGGGTGGTATTCGGTGGAAGATACTTGATGAATTTGTATTCGTCGATGATATCATCTTCGAGTCCGGGGGGGTGAGCGGGTGCATTGTCCAAACAAAGCAAGGACTTCAAAGGCAAATTCCTCTCATGAAGGTACTTCTTGACAGCAGGGCCGAAAACTACGTTTACCCATTCCACAGAGATATGCCGAGTAACCCAAGCCTTAGAATTAGAACGCCATAGAACATATATCAGGTCTTTATTAATTCTATGTGCTTTAAATGCCCTAGGGTTTTCGGAATGGTAAACTAATAAAGGCTTAATTTTGCAGTCCCCGCTGGCGTTGGCACAAAGCGCAAGAGTCAACCGATCCTTCATTGGCTTATGTCCAGGCATCTTCTTCTCTTCGGCGGTAAAGTACGTTCGACTAGGCATCTTTTTCCAAAACAAACCGGTTTCATCACAGTTGAACACCTGCTGCTCTACGTAGCCTTCCTCCGCCACGATGCTTTCGAACTTTTTAACAAAGTCTTTAGCAGCCTTGGTGTCCGAACTCGAAGCTTCTCCATGCCGAACAACTGAATGAATCCCGGTCCGTTTCCTAAATTTCTCGAACCAACCTCGAGACGCCTTGAATTCCCCCGTTGTAGGATCAGCTGAACTCTCCCCCGTGTCACCCCCAGAGCCCGCCGCCTTCAAGTTACTGTAGATAGCGCTGGCCTTCTCACAAATGATCGTTTCAGTGATCGTATCGCCAACAATCTCCTTGTCCTTGATCCATATTAACTAAAGGCGTTCCATCTCTTCAAGGGTAGGGCTACGACGTTTGGAAATAATCGTGATCCCCTTCGAAGGTTTCACTGCTTTAATGGCTGCCTTCTGTTTTATGATCGTTTAGATCGTAGACATATTGTTTAGCCAGATCGCTAACACGTACACCTCGCTCATGCTTTTCTATTATTTCTTGTTTTTGTTCTAATGAAAGCATTGACTTCTTCCTTTTCTCACCACTACTACTACTTCCTGAACCGAAACTAAGCTTTTCAGGACCCATGATTACGAAACACAGAAAACAACACGTGAAAAAGATAAAAAACACTGTTAATATCTGAGCGAATAGAGAACAGCCACACGATGCGCACGAGATGAGAGGACTGATCAAGGTGACGCTCGATTGGCGTCCCTCCGATGTGCTGCCGTCTAGCGGCGTCAACGACAAACCATGGTTGATGCTTTCGAGAAAATTCCATGCGTACGCGTATTGTTTACTTTGTATGTTGGAGCAATACTTCTGGTGTCGAGACAGAAATTTGGTCGAATTTTACTTCGGATGTTGGAAAATTCGTATGTTAGGACATTCGTATGTAGAGGTTCCACGGTACATACTATACTGCAAATGTACTGGCTACTGTATAATCATTTACTGTAGTTCAGCCGGCATGTTGCCGGCTAGGCTAGCACCTGGCGGAACGGTCATGCCGGCTGCGTAGTACCTGGCGGCACCGGTCCAGCCAGTGGCATTACCTGGCGGCACCGGCCCAACCGGCATGTCGCCAGCTGGGTTAGTACCTGGCGGCACCAGCCCACCTGACGGCACTAGCTGACAGAGAGAGAGAAAGCATGGAGTGAAGGGCTGCCTTATTAAAATGTATATTTACAATAAATAAGGGTGTATGTATATATATAACCATACTGCCTTCTTCTAGAATGAGGGTTCAAATGGAAGGGGAGAATGCATCATTCAAGCTTCCATCCAGCCACAAGATCCGTTGCCGGCCTTGCTGGTTTCAGAAATGTGGATCGCAGTCCAAGAAAGGACTGAAGAACACTCAGCAGCGGCACAACCTTTCCCGGAGTCTTAGTCTATGTCCATAAGGGAAAGACTGAGTGACTATACAGCTGCTTATATAGGAGCCCGGCCGGCACCACAATCTACCTGGCAAACGGTGAGATTGCAGGACAACGGCCACAGGATTGCGATAGCTAAGCCATCGCTAAAGGACAGAGAGGGGAGGGAAAAGAGTCTTGTATCAAGTGTAGAAGAAGGCAGCAGGATTGCCGCCGCTTTCACATGGGAGTAAAACATTGTTTCAGTATCGGCGCCATCCTAGGCGACAGAAGAATATTTTTTTTAAACATAAGAGTTATATATATATATATAGCTTACGTCCCTGACGTCACGGCAGAAAATTCAAAACTCGCGCCAATTGCTGATTGGATAGCCAGCTGTACCACCCCTGTGCCCTAGCGAGGTAACTAGGAACCATTCCAGCAACCCTCATATATTCCCTGCCGTCGCTAGCGGCGACACTTGGATGTTCTGCTCGTCAATTTATTGATTTGATTTGGTGAAGTACAAAACTTTGGTTGTTGACTCCCGCTTGTTTGATTTTGCTATTGGATATTCTTTAATACGATTGGATTTAGAAAATTTTGACCCTTGCTTGTTTGATTTCTCTCTAAAAATTTTCAAAATGGCCAACCCCCCTATAACTTTTAGGATGTGTGTGAGTGGGTGTAAGACCCGAATGACTAAAGCTTCTCTCGATCCCCATTCTCTCTGCGTTAATTGCAGAGGTAAAGATTGTGATTTGGGTGATCGGTGTGATGAGAGAGTTCTTTTGTCAGAGCATGAATGGATTGAGTTTGATTGCTATAGGCATAAACTTAAAAGGGATAGATTAAGATGAAGTTCTTTTCGTTCTTCAAAAGACTTTTCCTCTTCCTATGTCACTGACCCTATTCCTTCCCCTGTAGTGGTAGATCTTTATCCTGCTACTATAACTGCTAATGACCCTACGCTTAAGGACATATTGATAGCGATTCAAGCGCTGGGCGCTAAAGTGGAATCGCTTGCGGCGGACAGAATGCAGCTTATGTCCGACGTTAAACAGTTAAAGGGTGAAAGTGCAAAAAGTGCAGTGAAGTTAAGTGCTGTGGAGGGTGCGCCTGCTCGTGCCTGTCGTTCTCCTAGTCCTAGACCTCTTCCATGCTCCTCAACCCCTGGGAGAAGGAATGTCGAACGGCGAAAGGAGACGAGAGGCTTTAAAACACGAGCAGACGTTCCCTCGAACGTACCTGTTGACGTTTCCCAGGACGTTCGCCCTCACCATTGGAAAGTTGAGGTCAAGTTGTTTTCGTCGTCTTCGGGTGACGCAATACCTAAAAGAGGCTGGCGGCTAGCTTCCAGACCTCTTAAGAGGACCTTTGATAAGGCCAACCAACGTCCTACTAGCACTTCGCGGCCTGGCTGTAGCCATTGGGATAGTCCAGAGTCGTTTGAGAGTTCTCCTACTAAACGTCCTGCTAGGACGTCGGACTCTACCAAGGATCCTGCTAAGCATTTGTCAGGACCAGGCTTAACCTCGATTCATGCTCCCCTGCAGCCGTCAGACTGGTTTTCACCATCCAGACGCTCTGAATGCCTGAGAGATGAGGAGATCGTTGTGGTGTCGTCACCGATATCACAATGTATAGATCCTAACTTTAACATGCTACAAGAGATGCAACACAGGCTCTCTTCTTTCATGCAAAATTACCAACGTAGCGACAAGCCTCAAGCTGACACACGTGACGGTTATTGTCAGGCTCGAGACGGCGAGTAGTCTGCTCAACACGATGTGAAACGTCCTGTAGGACGTGTTCCTGAACGTAGAGTTAAGCGTGCGGTGATTCTTGATCTCGAACGTCCTCCTATTCGAGGCGCCGAGCTTCCTGCTAACTATAGCATTGAACGTCCTTTAGGATGTGATCCTGAGCGATCAACTAAAAATGTAGTTGACAGGCCTTACGTCGAACGCTCTTTACTCCGAGGCGCCGAACGTCCTCTTAAGCGCAAAGATGACCTGCATTCAGAATGTGAGCTTGAACGTCCTACAAAGAGAGACTTCGAACGTTCTGCTAAACAAGCTGTCGAACTTCCCAGTTCTCAGGACGTCTACCGCTCTTCAAGACACTATAATGAACGTCCTCCATGACGTTTCACCAGGTGACAAGCAGCCAAACAGGTCGTCGAGCGGCAAGCGGTACGCAGCGCTGAGCACTTGGCAGGAAGCGACGTCAAGCGTTTTACAGAACGCGGCCCTGAGCGACCTACTTCTTCACATGTTACTGGTGCTTCAGAAGTGAGTCTTGATTATGACGATGAGGCATTCGCTCTTCAGGATAATGCTGATTCTAACACAGATCATATTCAGGAACACTTTAGTTCCGATCGCGTTGATCGCGAGCATTTGGATGAGCGGCAAGCGACACTTCCGCTTGATGATATATGTGATAATCCAGTTTCTGTTGCTGTTAGAACTCAGGATCTTCATGGGAAGGACACGGTTTTCAACACTGTTGCCCCCGTTGGAGCTTTACTAGAGAAGGAGATTGAAGGTCAGCTTTCTCCTGTTGAGTTTGAGGAAGTTTCAGAAGAAGAAGACTATTTCTTTTCGTCCTTTAGTAGATCTGAAAAAACTTACGAAAGTTTTCACTGAGGAGTTCTCAGACTTTTTTGTACCAGTTGCTCCCCGTTCTCCACCTTCCGAATTTACTCTTGGGAAGGCTTCAAAGAAGTCTTGGTTTACCAAGATGGTCTTGTCACGGTCGTCTAAGTGGGCTCTAAGACTGATGGGTGACTGGATGCAGTCCAAGAAAGACCTAGGGAAAGCGGCTTTCGCATTTCCTCCATCTAGACTAGGTTCTAGGTCTAGTATCTGGTACGAGACAGGAGAAGTTCTCGGCTTGGGGATACCTGCCTCTGCCCAGGGAGATTTCTCAAGTCTTGTAGACGCTCCTCGTCGGTCGGCCATGAGGAAGACCAGGATTTTCTGGTCTACCTTGGAGCTGGATCATCTGCTTAAGGGCATATTTAGAGCTTTCAAAGTTATTAACTTCCTGGACTGGACATTAGGAGCCTTGGGCAAAATTGTTGATGCTTTCAAAGAGGGGGATACCTCTACCTTAGTCCACTTAATGTCGTGTATGGATGAGGCTTTGCGGGACGGATCCAGTGAAATGGCAGCACTTTTTTCTGCAGGCATTCTCAAGAATAGGGATCAGTTGTGCTCATTTCTGTCTCTGGGGGTTACTCCCTTCCAGAAATCCGAGCTGTTATATGCGCCTCTTTCTCCCTTGCTGTTCCCACAAGAGCTCATGAAGGAAATATCGTCTGCTTTAACCCAAAAGGCTACCCAAGACCTGGTCTCTAAGACAGCCAGAAAGGTACTACCACCTTTTTCCAGTCACAAAACTAAGGAAGAAACATCTATTACTAAGTTCTCCCAGCCCTTTTGAGGGAGGTCTTCCAGCAGGGGTAGCTCCAGACCCGATGCAAGAAGAAGTAAGAGGAGAGGCTTCAGATCAGGGTGAAGCAGAGTCTGACTGCTTTCGCCTTCAGGCAGTAGGAGCCAGACTATTCAACTTCTGGCAAGCGTGGGAGAAGAGAGGAGCAGATCAATGGTCTATACAGATCTTGAAGGAGGGTTACAAAATCCCCTTTCTAGGGAATCCTCCTTTGGTCTTAGCTCCAGTGATCTCTCTCCCAGATAGAGAGAGGAGGCAAAGAGACAAGCATTAATTATCCAAGTGTGTCTTATGTTGGAGAAGGGGGCCATAGAAAGAGTACAGGACATATGTTCTCCAGGCTTTTACAACCGCCTGTTCCTGGTACCCAAGAACTCGGGGGGATGGCGTCCAGTCCTGGACGTAAGTGCATTGAACAAGTTCATCCAGAAGACAAAGTTCTCAATGGAGACTTCGAAATCAGTTCTTGCTGCAGAACTAATTGCCCTGCACAGAGCCACAAGAAGATCTCTAACACGATTGCGTAGATGTCGAACTGAGGAGAATTTGATTATGTACAAGAAATGTAGAGCACAGTTTCGTCGTGCCGTGAAAGAAGCAAGGCGCCAGATATGGGTGTCTTTTGTTTCCTCCATTAACAGTAGAACACCAACATCATCTGTGTGGAGTAAAGTAAAAAAGATAGCTGGCAAATTCATCCCCATCCCACCACTAGTGTTGAAGGTGAATGGTCAGTATGTAACTGAAGCAGATGATGTTAGCAATGCCCTGGCTAATCATTTTTCAAATGTATCCAGCAAGTGTGAAGGAGCTCCTGGTCACCAGTATAGGAGCATTGAAGAAAAGAAAATTTTAGGTTTTGCAACATTAAGGGAAGAGTCGTATAATTCTCCTTTCACTGAAAGAGAATTTGATTCCGCACTTGCTCATTGCATCGATACAGGCCCTGGACCCATTGGAATTCCATATGCAATGATTAAACATGTACATTTTAATACAAAGTTATTTATTTTAAGCATTATTATTAGAATATGGCATGATCATAGTTATCCAGGTGTTTGTGAACTAGCCATTATTTTAGCCTTTTTAAAACCTGGTAAGGACAAGTTTTTAGCAGCAAACTACCGACCTATTGCATTGACATTTTGTTTATGTAAAATCATGGAGCCGATGGTCAATCCAAGACTGATTTGGTACCTAGAAAAGAAGGGTATTTTATCACCGATTCAATGTGGATTCAGAAAAATGCACTCAACGACTGATGTGTTGATACAACTTGGGTCCTCTATTTATGAAGCGTTTGCTTCCAAACAGCACCATGTGACAAGTCTTTTTTTACCTTGAAAAGGCATATGATACCACATGGAGATACGGTATACTTAAAACAGTTCATGAATTAGGAATAAGAGGAGAGCTGCCACTATTTATTCAGTCATTTCTTTCACGTAGAATTTTTCAAGTGAGAGTGGGGGAAGCTCTATCAGAGAGTAAATTTCAGGAAGGAGTTCCTCAGGGTAGTGGTCTGAGTGTAACCCTCTTCGCACTAGCAATTAATGGGATATCCTCAGTCATTACCCGGGATGTTCTCTCAACATTATTTGTGGATGATCTCTCTATATCATTTGCTGGAACTAGAATGACAATGGTTGAGAGAAAACTACAACTCTCAATTGACAAAATTACTCGGTGGGCCGATATGAATGGATTTAAGTTCTCGACAAGTAAAACTAATATTGTACATTTCTGTCGTATCCGGGGAATACATCCAGACCAAGATATATACATCAAAGGTCAACATATCCCATGTGTAAGTGAAGCTAAATTTTCAGGTTTGATATTTGATTGTAGGCTTACGTGGGTGTCTCGCTTAAAAGCGTTTAAAGCTAAATGTCTTGAGGCTTTGAATATTTTAAAAGTATTGTCCCATACATCATGGGGGCCAGACTGCAATGCCATTTTAAAATTATACATGGCCTTGATTTTTTCCAAAATTAGTTATGGATGGGAAATATACTCTTCAGCCTCCCCAAGCCGATTAAATATGTTAGATTCAATACACATCTTGGTATTAGATTTTCCACCAGAGTGTTTAGAACTTCACCTATTACAAGTCTCCTTGTTGATGCTGCAGAATTACCTCTAGACCTTTACCGAAAGTCGTCTATTGTTCGGTATTGGGTTAGGTTGCAAAGACTCCCTAACTCTTCAGCCTTTCAGACTGCAAGCCTTGTAAGGCACACATACTTTGAGTTGCACCCTACATATCCTCAACCTTATGGCTTTCGGGTGAAAGAATTATTAAACATCGAGTATAATCAGAAGTAAGGTGCTTCCATTTAAGGTATCATCAATGCCTCCATGGAAATTACCAGAGGTATCTTTTTGTAAATATTTCATTGGAGTTAAGAAAAATATAACTGACTTAGATTCCAGGTCTCTTTTTATGGAACATGTTGCAGAACATAGGGGATCAACTTTTATATATACTGATGGCTCCAAATCTGATACTGGCATTGGATTTGGAGTACATAGTAATGATTTTAATTGTAGAGGTGCACTTCCTCCTACAGCTTCCATATTTACTGTCGAACTGTATGGCATACTAACTGCTATTGAGAAAATAGCGTTGGTGAAGGAGGGTAATTTTACCATTTTTAGTGATGCAAGGAGTGTTCTTCAAGCTTTAGAAGTTTTTAATTCTAGTCACCCTTTAGTTTTAAAGATTTAAGAATGGCTTTTTATTATTGGTCGGAGAGGTATATTGGTTCAATTTTGTTGGGTTCCAGCACATGTAGGAGTGTCTGGGAATGAGAAGGCAGATTTACTGGTGAAGAATGCTGCATCCGAGTTGCTACCAAGAAGGTATCCTTTTCCCTCTAATGATTGCCTACCTAACAGGAAATTTTTTTGTAATAGTTGGCAACAGAACTGGGATGGTCTAGATGGCAATAAGATGAGAGAGGTAACAAATGTCATATCTCCTTGGAGATATAACATGATGCCCCGAAAGTGGGAGACGTCTCTTTGTGGTTTCCGCATTGGTCACACGGTTGACACACAAGTTTCTTCTGAAGGGCCAACACCAACCGTATTCTCCCCAGGTGCTGAAGCCTTGATGTGGATGGGGGGCTTAGGGATTAGCAGCTGGGTTCCGATGTTTGGTGGGAATTGCTTCCCCACTGGTCCTTGGTGCCAAGCTGTTGATCCAACTAAATTAGTCAGCACTTTCTCTTTTCCTTTTGTTTTTTCCTTTTTCCTCCCATCTCCAACTCTTGGACATAAACCCGTCCTCTAAGTGTGGCTCCTTGGTGGGTGGGGGGAATATCCAGATGAAATTAATCTTCTCGTCATCATGGCGAACCCACCCTCTTAATGAGAGAATGCCTTGATGAAGTCATTAAGCTTCAGCACGGCATTTCATTCCCGTGCTGAAACTTGGTGACGGGCAAGAGGGCTCTCGAACTTGGGGAAATTGCTCCCCCAGTTCGAATCTAAATTTCTCTCTTTTACCTTTTTCTTTTTCTCAATATTACTTCGACCTTATCCTAATTTCACAAACTTTCTTTAGTCTTGCTTTCCAAACTCTATGAGAAAAATTTCCCTCATTATATGTGTGTATATATTATGTACATATATATTTATTTTCTTTTTTTTTTCTTTTCTCCTATGGCTTGGATGTTTTTACATCCATTGTAGCCCCGGCGGGGATGTTCATACATCCTTTATTGCTGCCTGCTTTGATGAGTGGGAGGAGGTATCACGGTTGGGAGGTGTTTGCATTCAAAGCTATATGTGAGAGTATTGGATGATTTCAGCCATCCCGAAGATGGTTTGGACCTTTTTGGCGGAACTATTCTCAAGTGTTTGGTTTTCGGAATCCAGGGGGATCCAATGCTTGGGGTAGGACTCTCGGCTTTTGGCCGGAAGCCCGTCATTATAGATATGGGGAGGATGATTCCATAATTTCTTGGTCTCGGTCCTAACAGGCGGGTTCAGCTTACACCTGTGCCTCTATATCTGTTTTGATGCTATCCTTCGGGTAGGGTATGGAGTGGACCATATGGGAAGTATACTCTCATTGTGCCGATAGTGGAGAGTGCAAATTTCCTTTCTGACGTGTGATGGCCTAACATTCTCGAGCAGGTACATCAAACTAACTCTTTTCCCTCTCTTTAGTATAATGGATTCTTTAAGGAACGAACCCCCATCCCCTGGATACGCTGACTCTCCCCCGGCACTGTTGACGACCTCTGCTAATGTGATAAGGGATAGCTCTGTTGATGACCTCGGAACGGGAAAGGACCATTCTACTGATATTTCTAAATCGAGTAATTTGGGTAACACGAGGAAACTTCGAATCCTCCATGTTACACAAATTTCAATAGAAACAAATTATGATGATCTATGTAAAGCATTTGAATGCTATGGATGCATAAAAGAAATAAGGATGAAACTTGAAGCTGAAACTTGGGATTCATGGATATCTTATAGTAGTTATGACGAAGCATTTAGTGCAATAAGTAATTTGAATAATATTAAAATTAATAACTTGAATGTCGCGGCTGCTCTCTGTGATAAGGTACCAAAAGATTTAGATGTGTACAGGCCTGCCGATTGGTTGGAAAAAGGCGCAGATTTAGTCATGCCCTCCCAGAGAAATCCAAAACCACCGATGTGGCTTATAGCTGAATCAAAGGGGGTTACAGGGAATTATTTTAAAATATGCAAATTGATTCAGAAAAAAGTAGGAACTATTGCACCAGGCGATATATCTCGTTTCGGAAAAAATAGTTTCCTTATCCATGCCAAATCCAGTACACAGTCGGTAATATTGTCCAATATGAAAATAAATAATGATGACATTAAGTTAGATGTCAAACCCCACCTAAATTTTAGCTACGGAAGGGGCGTAGTTTTTAACAGAGATCTATATGATTTTACAGAGGAGGAGATACTGGCCATGTGTCCATTAAATGTATGGAAAGTTCATAAAGTCCCAGGTACATCAATGATAATCCTTACGTTCCAGGATGCTGATGTACCTTTTCATATTATTATCGAGAACGAAAGGATTAAAGTAAGACCCTTCAAGCAGAAGCCATTGCAATGCTTTAATTGTTTTAAATTTGGGCACCCATCCAAAGTTTGCAAAAATGAGAAGATTTGTGGTATTTGCTCCAAATCTTACCATGGAGAGTGTGCACTTGGAGCCAGGTGTTTAAATTGCAGCTTGAATCACAAATCCACAGACAAGATCTGCGAGCTATATAAGTTGGAGGAAGCTGCCCTCAACAAATCAAACTTAGAACACATAAGTGTGACCCATGCCAAAAGACTATTAAATAAATCAAATACATATGCTAAGGCATTAAAATCAAACCAACCTAGCACTGCCAATAGCTCAAAAACAAGTATACTATCTGACAAAATGTCAAATAACGAGGTAACCATATCACCTCCTGAGGCTTTACCACGGTGTATTAACACTAGGTCATTGCCCATTGCTGTACAGCCTTCAGCCGCCATTACAAAAAGTAATACAAACCTCTCTCAGGCCATGTCCTTGCCTGATCTGATGGAGGTTCCACTTACGGCTAACTTACCTGATGCACCTGTTGTGGGAAAGGTGCAAAAACCTCGAATCCCACCATCTATTAATCGCAAAAGAGAGAGACCTCCATCTCTCTCTCCACCCTCCATTAGAAACGTTAAGGTTATGACATCAAATAAATTTGATGTTTTGTCTGTTGATGTTTCTAATGAACCAGAAGATGGACTGAATAAATCAGAAATTCAAGTTGAGGTCCACCATCCACCTCAACAAATAGATAAAAAGAATACAAAGAAAATCACCAACGTTAAACCCAACATAACAAGACCACCTCTGAAGAAACCTACTGGTAATAATGTTACATTAAAAACTTCTAATGGGAAGACCTCATCCAAGATGTCTTCCAGAAATAATCCATAGTTTTCTCCTCCATTTTGCAATGGAACTGTCAGGGTTTGAGGGCGAAATATGAAGAACTTAAGCTCCTAATTCATGAGCATTCCCCCATAATTGTATGTCTACAGGAAAGTATGCTTGATTCTAACACTCCTAGTCCTCGAGAGTATGTTAACTATAGAACACCATATAATCAACAAGCAGGGAGCCATGGCGGAAGTCTCATGTACATTCGTCGAGATGTTCCCCAAATACCCATGTCTATACGTACAACCCTGCAGGCAGTTGTTGTACAAATTGATATAGGGAGAAAATATACAATATGCTCTCTGTACTTACCTCCAAATGATAATATTTTATATGATGATTTAGCAGAGGTCATTCAACAACTCCCTCAACCTTTTCTCTTACTAGGAGATATGAATGGTAGACATCCTTTATGGGGTGATGTTTTGGCCAACACAAGGGGCAATATTATCTCATCAATTGTGGAGAATGAGGATGTGGGACTCCTTAATACAGGAGAGCCCACACACTTCCATGTTCAGACAGGTACTTTGTCATGCATTGACCTTTCAATTGCAAGCTCTAACTGCCTTCTTGATTTTGATTGGAGGACATTAGATGATTGGCATACTAGTGATCATGCACCAATCATTATAAACACCAACAAGGGTCCGCCTTTGCAAAGATCGCCACGTTGGAATCTAGACAAGGCAGACTGGGTTAAATTCTCCGAGATAAGTGAAATCGAAGGGAGAGCAGAACAGTTTGAAAGTGTTGATGATGCCATAGACCTACTGAATGGAACTCTTCATACAGCAGGAGTCAATTCAATTCCCAAAACAACAGGGTTATTCAAACGACGACCAGTCCCGTGGTGGTCTTCAGAACTAACTGCACTCCACAGAGCCACAAGAAGATCTCTAACACGATTGCGTAGACGCAGAACTGATGAGAATTTAACTATGTACAAGAAATGTAAAGCACAGTTCCGTCGTGCCATGAAAGAAGCAAGGCGCCAGTCATGGATGTCTTTTGTTTCCTCTATTAACAGTAGAACACCACCATCTTCTGTGTGGAGGAAAGTAAAAAAGATAGCTGGCAAATTCACCCCCAACCCACCACCAGTGTTGAAGGTGAATGGCCAGTATGTAACTGAAGCAAATGAAGTTAGCAATGCCCTGGCTAATCATTTTTCAAATGTATCCAGCAAGTGTGAAGGAGCCCCTGGTCACCAGTATAGGAGCACTGAAGAAAAGAAAATTTTAAATTTTGCAACAAGAAGGGAAGAGTCGTATAATTCTCCTTTCACTGAAAGAGAATTTGATTCCGCACTTGCTCATTGCAACGATACAGCCCCTGGACCCGATGGAATTCCATATGCAATGATTAAACATGTACATTTTAATACAAAGCTATTTATTTTAAGCATTATTAATAGAATATGGCATGATCATAGCTACCCAAGTGTTTGGGAACTAGCCATTATTTTAGCCTTTTTAAAACCCGGTAAAGACAAGTTTTTAGCAGCAAACTATCGTCCTATTGCATTGACATCTTGTTTATGTAAAATCATGGAGAAGATGGTCAATGCAAGGCTGATATGGTACCTTGAAAAGAAAGGTATTTTATCACCGATTCAATGTGGATTCCGAAAAATGCACTCAACGACTGATGTGTTGATACGACTAGAGTCTTCTATTTGTGAAGCCTTTGCTTCTAAACAGCACCATGTTACAGTATTTTTTGACCTTGAAAAGGCATATGATACCACATGGAGATATGGTATTCTTAAAACCATTCATGAATTGGGATTGAGAGGAGAGCTGCCACTATTTATTCAGGCATTTCTTTCACGTAGAGTTTTCCAAGTGAGAGTTGGGGAAGCTCTATCACAGAGTAAGTGCCAGGAAGAAGGAGTTCCTCAGGGGAGTGTGCTGAGTGTAACCCTTTTTGCACTAGCAATTAATGGGATATCCTCAGTCGTTCCCCGGGATGTTCTCGCAACATTATTTGTGGATGATCTCTCCATATCATTTGCTGGGGCCAGAATGGAAATGGTTGAGAGAAAAATCCAACTCTCTATTGATAAAATTATCCATTGGGCCGATATGAATGGATTTAAGTTCTCAACAAGTAAAACTACAATTGTCCATTTCTGTCGTATACGGGGAGTACATCCAGACCCGGATATATACATCAAAGGTCAACGGATCCCATGTGCAAGTGAAGCAAAATTTTTAGGGTTGATATTTGATGTAGGCTTACATGGGTTTCTCACTTAAAAGCATTTAAAAGCTAAATGTGTTGAAGCTATGAATCTTTTAAAAGTCTTGTCCCATACGTCATGGGGGGCAGACCGCAATACAATTTTAAAATTATACAAGGCCTTGATATTTTCCAAAATTAGTTATGGTTGTGAAGTATATTCTTCAGCCACCCCAAGCCGGTTAAAAATACTAGATTCAATACATCATGCTAGCATTAGATTGTCCACAGGAGCCTTTAGAACCTCCCCCATCACAAGTCTCCTTGTTGATGCTGGGGAGTTGCCTCTGGACCTTTACCGGATGTCCTCTATTATTCGGTATTGGTTTAGATTGCAAAGACTCCCTAATTCTTCAGCCTTTCAGACTGCAAGCCTTGTAAGGCACTCAACATACTTTGAGTTGCACCCAAAATCTCCTCAATCTTTTGGGTTTCGGGTTAACCAATTATTAAACAATCTGGATATAATTAGAAATAAGGTGCTTCCATTCAAGGTATCATCAATGCCTCCATGGAAATTACCTGACATATCTTTTTGTAAATACTTTATTGGAGTTAAGAAGAATATGACTGACTTAGAATCCAGGTCTCTTTTTATGGAACATGTCGAAGAACATAGGGGATCGAATTTTATATATACTGATGGCTCCAAATCTGATGCTGGCGTTGGATTTGGAGTACATAGTAATGATTTTAATTGTAGAGGTGCACTTCCTCTAACAGCTTCCATATTTACTGCCAAACTGTATGGCATATTAACCGCTATTGAGAAAATAGCTTTGGAAAAGGAGGGTAATTTTACAATCTTTAGTGATGCAAGGAGTGTTCTTCAAGCTTTAGAAGTTTTTAATTCTAGTAACCCTCTAGTTTTAAAGATTTTAGAATGGCTTTTTATTATTGGACGGAAAGGTATAACTGTTCGATTTTGTTGGGTTCCAGCACATGTAGGTGTGTCTGGGAATGAGAAGGCAGATTTACTGGCGAAGAATGCGGCATCCGAGTTGCTACCAAGGAGGTATCCCATTCCATGTAACGATCTCCTACCTTACATCAAGATATTGGTTTGTGATAAATGGCAACAGCACTGGGACAGTCAAGATGGCAATAAAATGAGGGAAGTAACAAATATCATATCACCTTGGAGGTATAACATGATTCCCCGAAAATGGGAGACGACTCTTTGTCGTCTCCGTATTGGTCACACACGGTTGACACACGAGTTTCTGCTGAAGGGCCAACACCAACCGTATTGCGAGGACTGCTTAGTACCTTTAACAGTGAGGCATTTGTTGACCGAATGCCCTAATTTTACTAACTTAAGAAATAGATATCTGTTTGAGGCTCGAGGTGAGGATGGCAGGTTTATCCTTGCCAAGATTCTTGGACATGATGTGTCTTACTATGCGAGCGGATTTTTTAGATTTATTTCAGAAACAGGTCTTCTGAAAACTATTTAACTATTGTAATGACTTCTTAATTTTTATGGTTTTAATCGAATTCTCTTTTAATTTTCATATACAGTAAATGGTATCGGCGTCAATGACCTTAGATGTCAGGATGCCAGAAAACTTTCAATCAATCAATCAATCAATGGCGAACCCACCGAAACCCGTTGACGACCAATCCGCTTCCTCTCTGGCTGACTCTTCCAGAAAAATAGTTCACTCGATGGACTCGCATTCATCCAGTGCTATTACTCTGGAACCTTTCTTTCCAACTTCCCCCAGATGACAGAGAAATAAAAACTCTGGCAGTTTAAATGAATATTTAAGGGTCCTATATTATGAGGGAATTACTCGCAATGGGAATTATGAAGAATTATTTAATGTTCTGAAAAAGTTTGGAGATATAACAAGAATGAAACTGCAGCTCTCCAAAGATAAACAAGAATTTGAGGCTTATGTCACTTTTAGTAACACATTACAAGCTACAAATGCTTTTCATGAAATAAGAAATGGTAAAGTTTCTGACCTTTCTTGTCGAGTGAAATTGCATAGTATAAAAAATGTTTTAGACTCGGAATATGACTTTATACCCAAATGCTCTGCCTTGCATGAAGAAGTTCTGGAAAATACCAGAATAGTACCAGAACCAGTCTGGTATGTTGCTTCATACAAGTAGGGCTGTAATAATCTGATAAAGGGGTATGAATGTATTGAAAAAAAGGTAGGCTGTATTCCACAGGGAAATTTAACACGCTATGGCCGTTGTCTGCTTATTAAAGCAGGTAACAAATCTCAAGCTGTATTATTGAATAATTTTAAAGCTTCCTCGTCAGATATAATTCAGAGTCTCTCTCCTCACCACTCTTACAACCACGCAAGAGGAATTATTTATAGTAGGGATCTAAGTGAATTTTCTGATGAAGATATACTGAAAAGATGCCCAGCTACCGTTCTTAAAGCTAAAAAACTAAAAGGGAATAATAATGCAATTTGTTTAATCTTTTCATCACATTACCAACCAGATTACATCAAGATCAGACACTTAAACCTTCCGGTCAAGAAATTCCACCCACGACCAATGCAATGTTATAAGTGTTACGAGTATGGCCACATTAATGTAAAGTGTACTAATAAGAAGAGATGTTATATTTGTTCCGAATTTCATGATCCCAACGAATTCCATGATACCTCCGCCGATTTTACTCATGAAAAGTTTTGTTTCCATTGTGAGGGAGCTCACTCTCCCAATTCTAAACTGTGTCCTCAGTACAAACTGGAGCAATCAATAATTGAGACTGCCAATAATGAACATATAACTTTTGGTGCAGCAAGGAAAAAACTTAATGGTTCTAATCCAACATATGCCAGAGTTTTGTCCCATCCCGTAAAGTTAAATAATAACTCAAGGAATACTTACCCCACAGTTACTGCTGGATCTAAATATCCTGAGATCTCACCTTCTTCATCAACAAATCCCTCAAGGCCCGACAAGATTTCCAATAATTCCAGCAAGCCACAGAACTCTCATCCAGTTCCAGCTATTCTGGAAAACAATAATAGCAGTAGAATAAACAAAAACCAAATAACAAAGTAGGCCAAAATGGTCCCTTAAAACAAGAAGACCGTATTCCACTGCAAAAC
Organism: Palaemon carinicauda; assembly: GCF_036898095.1. Taxonomy (NCBI): domain Eukaryota; kingdom Metazoa; phylum Arthropoda; class Malacostraca; order Decapoda; family Palaemonidae; genus Palaemon; species Palaemon carinicauda. The sequence goes on from NC_090758.1 coordinate 18,493,039, forward strand.
CGTTGTAACACACTTGCCACAGACAGTGCCAGCAAGGCTATAGAAAACATAGGAGAAATAGAGATGGTTGATATCGAGCCCCATAAATCAAAATGCGTGAGCAAGAAAAGAGTAATTGAAGATACAACACCACCCAAACCCAAAAAAACAAATAATATAGAATTTATACCAGATGCAATTGAAATGGATATCGAAAAATTACTAGAACTCCCAACCTCTGGACCCGAACCTAACACAGTCAATAACCACATCACTAAACAAGTGATAAACGTTGAAGTCCATAGGAATCCCCATGACCCTCAAGGAAGTGAAAGCAAGTCGCATAATAATGCACCCATTAAAGAAATAAACCCTTCTCCAGTTCTAGGTATGACTGGAAAACTAATGCTTTCACGTAAAACAATGGCAGAAAATACAACACACAAAGTTTCATGTGGTTGTAACGATTGCTTCATGGCAGAATTCAATGACCCTAAAAATCTAAATGTACATAAGATGAATAATATAATAGATAATTTTACTAAGAACAAAAACAAAAACCAGTATGGCAAATTAGAAAGCCACAATGCTGGTTGTATGTGTGTTGACCATCTAATAAAGAAACGTGCAACTGGCACCCTCCAACTGGAAAAATTTATAGAAAAACTTAACCTTAATCCAAATGACACCCAGGAAGCTAATACAGACAAGGGTAAAACCCAGGGAGCCATTCCCAAGGAACCAAATCTTGATTCAAAAACTACAACTAGCGTAGTCAAGCCGAAACCCGTCTCCAACAGAATAAGCAGAAATAATGCCTTACCCAGTGGAAATTTATCTTCTTTGCCGTAACGTTCAATCCTTACATAATTCAGTGGAATATTAATGGTCTTAAAACCCGTTTACATTCAGGGGAAATCCAAAGACTATTGAAAAATTATAACCCTATTGCAATATGCTTACAACATACTAATAATACTGTTCCTTCAATAGGAAACTACAATTTAGCATCTCCCTCAATCCCTTCTCCCAATACTTTAGGGACTGCAGTATATGTTCATAATAAAGTAACTTATGATGCTTCAATATTCAACACATCAGAATTTCAATTATCTGGAGTTAGATTACATCTAAATAACGACTTTTAATATCTATAATATGTACAATCAACCCTCTTTCAACTATGATATACAAAATCTACCTAAAGTACTCCCAAATATGCAAGAGGATATACTATTACTAGGAGACTTCAACTCCCATAACTCCATATGGGACACCAATTGTGTTGATGTTGACATAAATGGTTCAAAGGTTGAACAGATGATGAATGATCATAACCTCTGTATATTGAATGAGGCAGAGAGTAGCACTTACTATTCAAAAGCTCATGGAACCTATTCGTCAATAGATTTAACTCTGTGTTCTAATAATATTGTTGATAGGTTCGAATGGAATGTCTTAGACGACCTGTTTACCAGCGATCATTTTCCTATTTTGATCACCATATTAGGACATACACCAACTTCTTCGATTCAACGATATAATACAGATAAAGCTGACTGGGATAAGTTCAAGTTTTACACTAAGCAAGTGCCTCCCTTTGATTACTCCCAAGATCATGATAAAACAAATGATGACGTTGTGAATTTTATCACACAAGCGGCTGATAAATCGATACCTCTGACTGGCACCCGACAGTTAAAACATTCAGTCCCATGGTGGTCAGAGACATTAACCCAGCTGATAAACGAAAAGCATGCAGTTGGAAGAAAATTAGAAAGCCTAAATAAAAGATTCAAACATTTGAGCACTGGTCCCCTAATGTTAGGGAATAAAATAAACAAACTGGTTGACATAGCAATAGAAATTAGTGTGTTGAAACCATATTTTAATAGGGTTTCTGTTAAATTCAGAAAGGAAGTAATTAAAGGCAAGATAATTTCATGGCAAAAATACATGTCAAGCATATCGGATAATACTTCTGTGCAGAAGGTGTGGCAGAAGTTTAGGAAGATTAATGGCTCTTACAGCAAACCAGCGAGACACGCATTAATGCATAACGGCTCGTTAATACATGATACTCAGACAATCTCTAATATTATCGGCCATAATATTGAAAATATAAGCAGCATTGATAATTTAGATGCCCACTTTCGAGCCATTAAAAGAAGAGAAGAAGCAACACCATTGAACTTTGATACTATGGAGGATATATATTACAATAAAAGATTCACTGAAGAGGAGTTGGAATTTGCCTTATCTAATTGTAGGTCAACAGCCCCGGGTAAAGATAAGATAAATTTCGATATGATTAGAAATCTAGCCCCTTTAGCTAAAGCATATCTATTGGATTTTTACAATCATCTTTGGACCAAACACCTATTTCCAAAGGCATGGAAACATGCAATAGTAATACCAATAGTAAAAGCAGGGAAAGATCCAAGTAATCCAAACAATTACAGACCAATTTCATTAACCAGTTGCATATATAAATTACTTGAAAAAATGGTAAATTATAGACTAAATTGGTGTTTATGTCGCAATAATATTCTATCAACTTCTCAATTTGGCTCACAATCAGAACGATCTTCTTTGGATTCACTTTCACACTTAGAAAATTATATACGTAGAGGCTTTGAACGAAAACAGATCACAATAGCCATATTTTTTGATATTCAAAAGGCATATGATAAACGTGGAGACACTCGATACTAAAATCCTTACATCAGAATGGTTTTCGAGGACACCTTCCTATTTTTATTAGAAATTTTATTGGTGGAAGAACGTTTCAAACTCGTATTGATAACGTTTACTCCGAATCTTTTAATCTTGACAGTGGTGTACCGCAAGGCAGTGTTTTAAGCGGGACTCTTTTTGCATTGGCAATTAACGACATTGTTAATCAAATGCCACAAGGAGTGCAAAGTAGCCTATATATAGATGACTTTGCAATTTACTATTCCTCCAATAGCCTGCGTCATTTACAAAGGATTCTAAATAGTGCCACTAGAAAAATACTAGTGTGGACCGCATCTGTTGGTTTTAGACTTTCGGCAGAAAAAACTCAAGCCATAATGTTTTATAAAAACAGTAGATGGAAGCAAAACCAAGATATCAATCTAACATTGGGCAACGTACAAATCCAATTTCAAGATAAGGTAAAGTTTTTGGGACTAATTTTTGACACCCATTTGAATTGGAAAGCACATGTATCATACATCAAATCCAAATGTAACAGTGCTCTTAATTTAATGAGGAAATTATCTCACACAACCTGGGGTGCTAGGAGATCAACTTTACTAATGATGTATAAAGCATTAGTATTATCAAGAATTGATTATGGTAGCCCAATTTATGGTTCAGGATCAGAAGCAACTTTGAAATCTTTAGATCCAATACACACTCGAGGCCTGAGAATTTGTAGCGGAGCATTTAGATCATCCCCAAATCTCTCAGTTTTATGTGAAATTGGAGAACCCCCATTGTCTTTGCATTGGGATTTTGTAACAAAGCGGAGTGCATTGAAAATTTTATCCACTAATTCTCCAACAAAAAAGCTTTTTAATGAGAGGGACATATTTATAAACAACCATGAACCACCATTCCCAATTAGGGCAAACAGACTGTTACAATCAACAAACGTTAAAGTGAATCTTATTCAACCATCTTTAACCTTGGATTATGACAAGGACAAGAATCTGTTCTCATCTGTTTTATTTATCAAAAAAATTCACTTATACTCCGAGTCATCACAAGCAAATTACCATAGAACATATTCAGAGAAAAGGTCCTCACTATGCAATATATACTGATGGTTCTAAATCCCCAATGGGTACTGGATGTGCTGCAGTATCTTTAGATAGAACACAACAATTATCGTTGCCAAAAGAATCATCAGTATTTACATCAGAGTTATATGCCATTTTACAAGCAATCAATATGATTAAAACCATTGAAGACAGGAAGAATTTTAAATTTGTCATCTATTCAGATTCTCAAAGTGCCATAGTGGCCCTTAAAAACTATACTCATAGGAACCACTTGATCCTAAGAATTAAAGACCTTATAAGTAAATTATCTTCTCAGTGTGTAAGTGTCGAGTTATGCTGGATAGCGGCTCATGTTGGAGTTGTTGGTAATGAAAAGGCGGATGCTGCTGCTAAAGAAGCCATTAAATTACCACAACAAAACATTGACCTCCCAGTTGGAGATTTGATTACATTATTAAGGCATTTCATATTGGAAAATTGGCAGAATGTTTGGAATAATGTGCCAGAAAATAATAAATTAAGGCAAATTAAACAGAAGGTTGCTCCTTGGGATTATTCAACACAAAAGAACAAGAGAACAGAAGTAATTTTAACCAGATTACGAATTGGGCACTTGAGATTAACCCATGAATTTTTAATGAGTACACCTCACGGCACTGTTCCAATGTGCAGTGAGTGTGATACTTTTTTTATCTATTAAACATATATTTTCGGTTTGTAAAGTTTTCCAGCGAGAGAGAGAGATATGTTTTGGTCAGAAAACTTTTTCTGAAATTCTAACTGAATCAAGTAATTTTTCTGTTTCTAGAATTTTAACCTTTTTAAGGAATTCACGTATTATTGATAGAATCTAAATTTTTACCCAAGTTTTTTTACTAATTCATTTTAAATTACATAGATTTAATATATTGTTAATTATTTTCATCACTCAGATTTCATATATATATATATATATATATATATATATATATATATATATATATATATATATATATATATATATATATATATATATATATATATATTTATTCATCCATCTATTCACCCATATTTAGAATATTTAAAGATTATAAGTATATACTGTATATGCATATATATAATTCTTTTTTTCATTTATTTATCTTTTTTTTTCCTTATCAATTGAATTTTTGATAATCTTATATTTCTATATATCCCGATTTTTTTTCGGGCCAGCCCTGTCAGAGTCAAGCTTGACTCATTGGGCTGGTAAAACTCCTTCTTTTAATAATAATAATAAACAACCGTATTGCGACGACTGTTTGGTACCTTTATCAGTTAGGCATTTGTTGATCGAATGCCCCAATTATAATGACTTTAGAAATAGATATCTGTTTGAGGCTCGAGCTGAGGGTGGCAGGTTTATTCTGCCAAAATCCTTGGACATGATGGGTCATACAATGCTAGTGGCCTTTTTAAATTGATATCAGTAGCAGGTCTTCTTAATGCTATTTAATGCCTCTACAAGTAGATATGTTATAAAACATATCTACTTGTAGAGGCATTTTTAAATTTATATCAGGATCAGATATTCCTCTCTAGATGGAGTCTATTTATTCGAGCCCAAGGACGTGGATTATGCTACTGAGAGATGGAGGAAGGCCCATGAGGACTCCCTCCTCCATATGGCTTTGACTTTCAAGCCTTATTAACCACCAGCTCCTCAGCAGTCCAATCCAGCCAAGACCACGACGAACAAGACAGCAGCGAAGCCCTTTCCTGCCAAGGACAGGAAAGACACTAAATCCACTAGGAGAGAAAATATTCTAGAGGGAGCGGCCGAGGCCACAAACGCTAGGATAGGCACTCCCATGCTTGTCCACCAGTAGGGGATGCCTACAAAGTTGCTCGGAAAGGTTGAAGCAACTTGTGGCCGAACCCTGGACAATTTCTGTGATTCGTCTAGGGTATCGGGTCCCGTTCATTCATAACATCTCTCCCTCTCCTGACCAGGAATCCAGTGTCTATAGTCTCCTTTGCCTTGGGATCAGAAAAGGGGGTGGCCCTTCAGGCAGAAGTTCAGATCCTGTTGAAGAAGGTGGCTTTCCAGGAGGTCCTCGAGGGGTCCCCAGCTTTCTTCAATCGACTCTTGTGAAAAAGCCATCTGGAGGCTGGTGACCAGTCATCGACCTCTCAGCTCTGAACACGTTTGCCAAACAAACTCCGTTCAGCATGGAGATGGCAGACAGGGTCAGATTAGCGGTAAGACCACAGGACTTCAAGTGCACACTGGACCTAAAAGACACACACTTCCAGATCCCAGTCCATCCGTCTTCAAGGTAGTACTGAAGATTCAGTCTAGACAACAGGAAATACCAGTTCAAGGAGCTGTGCTTTGGTTTTTCCACAGCACCTCAAGTTTTCACCAGAGTGTTTACCCTAGTGTCATCTTTGGCACACAGGATTGGCATCCGTCTCCTTTGTTATCTGGACGACTGGCTAATCTTAGCAGACTCGGTGTCAACCCTTCATCAACATCGAGACAAACTTCTGAGGCTTTGCCAAGATCTGGGGAGTATGGTAAACCTCGAAAAGTCCTCCCTGCTTCCTACGCAGAGACTGGTATACCTAGGCATGATAAAATGTACAGTACCAATCTCCACAGATTGATTTTTAGCAAGCCCGAGAAAGGTCGCAAGACTCTTTCTCATACGAGAAGAACTTCCAGCCCAGACGTGGTTACATCTCCTTGGTCACCTTTCATCAGTGGCCCTTCTAGTTCCCAACTTAACGAAGCCAGAACATCAGTCAACCTCTCAATAACCCTCATAGCTCCGCTATGGCATTACGCGGAATGGTTTCCGGACCTTCTGCCACTCCTGATGAAGTCTCCAAGAGAACTTTCTCCACGACACTATCTACTCAAACAGCCAAATACCAACATATTCCACAAAGCTGTAGGTCTACTACGACTTCACGCCTGGGGACTATTCCAGTATTTCGTCTCTCAGAGAGGATTTTCGCAACAAGTTGCAATCAGGATGTCTGAATACCTACGAAAGTCATCGACAGCAGTCTACCAGGCAAAGGGGAAAATATTCTGTGGTTGGTGTCGTGGAAGGGGTATCTCTCCTCTCGATGCCCCTATTCCAGCAATGGCGGAGTTCTTTGTGTATTTGCTGGAAGAAATGCGCCTGTCAGTCTCGGTGGTAAAAGGCTATCACTCAGCCTTAACCCTTGCCCTTTGATTGAACAGAATGGACATTTCTTCATCGCTAGAACTTTCCTTACTGATACGGAGTTATGAAATTACCTGTCCTCAGTGGGAAGTGATACCTCCCCCATGAAACGTGTTTCGAGTTCTCAGGTCTCTCAAGAGACTCCCTATGAACCATTATGCCAAGTAATGGATCTCCACCTAACTTTGAAGATGGTGTTCCATATAGCTTTGGCTTCGGCCAAGCGAGTCGGATAACTTCATGGGGTCTCTTATGACCTCGCCCATTCTAGGGGATGGGGAGAGGTAACATTCAGCTTCGTCCTTGAGTTTATTGCTAAGACTCAGAACCCTTGAGTAGCGTATCTGCAATTCGACTCCTTTCGGATTTCTAGTCTCTGTTCTGTAACAGATGACCCTGATCATCTCGTGCTCTGCCCAGTGAGGAGTTTGAGGCTGTACTCAGTCCGTCCTCATGTGCCTGCACTTTTCGTCAGCACAGGAAGGACCGAGAGTAGGGTCACCAAAAACACTATCTCAGCATGGATTCGCAAGGTCTTAGATCACGCACTGAATCCAGACTCTCCTCCTTCATATCACCCCAGAGCTCATGATGTCAGGGGTGTAGCTACGTCCCTGGCATTCAATAGAAACTTCTCAGTGGCGCAGGTTCATCAGGCTGGGGTGTGGAAATGACAAACTACTTTCACATCCCACTACCTGCAAGACTTGACCCACAGGAAGCTCGATACATTTTCTATCTGTTCTGTGGTGGCTGCACAACAGCTGGTATAATACCTCAAGCTCCTTATTGGACAAGTAGCAGAGAGTTGAAGGCACTGTTACTCGGTTTTAGTCTGTGTGAATGAAAAGGTTTGACTAGCTCTTATTGTTTTTTTCATCCTCCTCTTTCTTGGGGAAAACAACATCCTGGGCTCTCTGCACAAGCTGACCTCTAACCACTGCAGGTAAACCATGCTCCCCTGTGTACCTAGTATTAAGCTAATACTGTTGTGTCCCCATACCCTGGCGAGGTGGTATTGGGAAAATCTTGGTTACAACAGTTTTTCCTACTAAAGACTCGGAATAAATTTACCTGGACGGTCACACTTCTAAATATCTCAACACACAGCTTGTGTAGGCCGTGGACCTTGCGTAGTAAGGTTTTGATAAGGGGCAGGGACCCCTTATTTTTAGTACTAACATACTTAGATAAGAAGCCCCTCGGGTAAAAGCCAAACGCTAGATTTGCAGGGACACCTCACCTTTCCTAATTTGTGAGTTACCCCTAAATAGATAGCGTTGATTCTATTTCAGTTATGGAACAAATAATAAATTTGTAGATAATTTGTATTTTTTTTTAATGATACAAACCTTACCTATTTATACAAACTTGCCCTCCAGCCCTATCCCTCTTGAAGTCCTACCTTCAAGCAAATTGAGCTAAATCACCTGTGTGTGAGTGGGAGTGGTAGTAAGCTAACCCCCCCCTACCCCCCGCTAACTAATGGTATGGGTAGTTAACCCTCGCTAAATTTTAATGGCTTATAACCAGCTTCGCCGAAAGTAACACCCCTAAATAAATAGCTAAGGTTTGTATTGTTAGGAAAAATACAAATTATCTACGAATTTGTCATTTTTGATCAACAGTTATTCTGCCCTCTGAGGGCACTGAGAAAAAACTTAAAAAAACTGAGAGTGCCCGCCCACAAATCAGCAGGCTCTTCGTAAGCACGGGGGAAAATAAGAGGAAGATCCCAAAGAACTCGATATCTTCCAAAACCAGTCAGTAATTGACCGAGCCATTAAGTCAGATCACTCTCATTCGGGCAGGCATCCCCGTGCCCATGATGTCAAGGGTGTCAGCACATCCCTGGTGTTTAAGGAGAATTTCTCAGTGACGCAGATATTACAAGCTGGTGTGTGGAAACGGCAAACAACGTTCACCGCCCACTACCTGCAAAACATAATCCACAGGAACCTAGACTCGTTTATCTTAGGTCCTGTGGTGACTGCGCAAATCATGGTCTAATAACACCTTGGTTCCCTTGTAGGATTAGTAGCATTTGGTTGAGGGTAGATATAAGTCGAGGATGAGTGTATGAGTGACTGGCTACTTCCTATTTCATCCTCCCCTTGCATGGGGTTCAGCATCCGAGGAACTCTATAAGCTGATCTCCTCTGCCTGCAGGTGGGTACCATGCCCTTTGTGCAACTTGATATATGAGTATGTATTTGTTATGTTCCCGTTCTCCAAGCAAGGTGGAATCGGCAGTGCCTAGGTTCAGTTAGGAGCATGGCTCCAATTTTATTATAACCTGGTCAAGTCTCATTGCTAAATTATGCGCCAGCGCTGATTGCCCTGGCCGTCATCCTATAAGGATCACTAGGCACCAGGGAGCCCTCTTAACAGCTCATATAAAGCACAGAGTGTCACCCCGGGACAGACTCCAGCTAGATGGCTTTAGGACTTCTATCATGGGGTAAGTCTCCCACGTAAAATGCTGAAGGTTTTTATGTAGTGCCAGAACAAATGATGAATTTTAAGTAATTAGTATTTTTCCTAACTATGTAAACCTGGAGCTCTTTACACATACTGGTCCTGCCATCACCTTCCCACGGAGGTCCTTCTGCAGTTATAAAGTGACGGTTGTTTACTATTGTTGGTATGAGTGGGGTTGCTGGTCTGACCCCCGCTTCCACTCCGCTAATTAGTGAAAAGTAATTACACTTCGCATGAAGCCTAACGGCTGGCTTCAGGTAGCGCCAAAATAATACTCCCCTACATAAAAAAATCCTGGTTTGTATAGTTAGGAAAAATACAAATGACTTTAAATGTGTCATTTTCAGCTATACAGTACCTGAAATATATCTCCAATGTGAAGAGCTCCAGGGTTTTTTAATTAGGAAAAATACAAATCACTTTAGATTTGTCATTTTCAGCTATACCTGGAATATAATCCCAATGTAAACAGCTCCAGGTTTTTATAGATAGGAGAAATAAGAATTATTCCCAAATTTGTCCCTTTCCCTTTAATCGTTAGACCACCCCTCTAAGTCATGGGTATGTGTATAAATTTGACTTTTGTCGCTACCTAGTAACAGATCCCTATCATAAAACAAAGACGTCTTCATCTACTTGTAAAGGTAAGATAAATATACATTACAGTAATACTTTAATACAGTAATTTGAAATATTTTCCCGGAAGAGATAAACCCCTAAAACTTATTCATTCATATCCCTAATCTGTCCCTCTTAATGAGAGAATGCCTTGATGAAGTCATTGAGCTTCAGCACAGCATTTCATTCCCGTGCTGAAACTTGGTGACCGGCAAGAGGGCTCTCGAACTTGGGGAAATTGCTCCTCCAATTTGAATCTAAATTTCTCTCTTTCACCTTTTTCTTTTTCTCAATATTACTTCGACCTTATCTTAATTTCATAAACTTTCTTTCATCTTGCTTTCCAAACTCTATGAGAAAAATTTCCCTCATTATATATGTGTACATATTATGTACATATATATTTATTATTATTTTTTTCCTATGGCTTGGATGTTTCTACATCCATTTTAGCCCCGGCAGGGATGTTCATACATCCTTTATTGCTGCCTGCTTTGATCAGTGGGAGGAGGTATCACGGTTGGGAGGTGTTTGCATTCAAAGCTATATGTGAGAGTATTGGATGATTTCAGTCATCCCGAAGATGGTTTGGACCTTTTTAGCGGAACTATTCTCAAGTGTTGGGTCTTCGGAATCCAGGGGGATCCAATGCTTGGGGTAGGACTCTCGGCTTTTGGCCGGAAGCCCGTCATTACAGATATGGGGAGGATGATTCCATAATTTCTTGGTCTCAGTCCTAACAGGCGGGTTCAGCTTACAACTGTGCCTCTATATCTGGTTTGATGCTATCCTTCGGGTAGGGTATGGAGTGGACCATCTGGGAAGTATACAGTACTCTCATTGTGCCGATAGTGGAGAGTGCAAATTTCCTTTCTGACGTGTGATGGCCTAACATTCTCGAGCAGGTACATCAAATTAACACTTCTCTCTCTCTTGTCTAATGGATTCTTTAAATAACGGACCCCCATCCCCTGGATACGCTGACTCTCCCCCGGCACCGTTGACGACCTCTGCTAATGTGATAAAGGAAAGTTCTGTTGTTGACCTCGGAACGGGAAAGGACCATTCTACTGATATTTCAAAATTGAGTAATTTGGGTAACACGAGGAAACTTCGAATCCTTCATGTTACACAAATTTCAATAGAGACAAATTATGATGATCTATGTAAAGCATTTGAATGCTATGGATGCATAAAAGAAATAAGGATGAAACTTGAAGCTGAAACTTGGGATTCATGGAGATCTTATAGTAGTTATGACGAAGCATTTTGTGCAATAAGTAACTTGAATAATATTAAAATTAATAACTTGATTGTCGCAGCTGCTCTCTGCGATAAGGTACCAAAAGATTTGGATGTGTATATGCCTGCCGATTGGTTGGAAAAAGACGCAGATTTAGTTATGCCCTCCCAGAGAAATCCAAAACCACCGATGTGGCTTATAGCTGAATCAAAGGGGGTTACAGGGAATTATTTTAAAATATGCCAATTGATTCAGAAAAAAGTAGGAACTATTGCACCAGGCGATATATCTCGTTTCGGAAAAAATAGTTTCCTTATCCATGCCAAATCCAGTACACAGTCGGTAATATTGTCCAATATGAAAATAAGTAATGATGACATTAAGTTAGATGTCAAACCCCACCTAAATTTTAGCTACGGATGGGGCGTAGTTTTTAACAGAGATCTATATGATTTTACAGAGGAGGAGATACTGGCCATGTGTCCATTAAATGTATGGAAAGTTCACAAAGTCCCAGGTACATCAATGATAATCCTTACGTTCCAGGATGCTGATGTACCTTTTCATATTATAATCGAGAACGAAAGACTTAAGGTAAGACCCTTCAAGCAGAAGCCATTGCAATGCTTTAGTTGTTTTAAATTTGGGCACCCGTCCAAAGTTAGCAAAAATGAGATGATGTGTGGTATTTGCTCCAAATCTTACCATGGAGAGTGTGCACTTGGAGCCAGGTGTTTAAATTGCAGCTCGAATCACAAATCCACAGACAAAAGCTGCGAGCTATATAAGTTGGAGGAAGGTGCCTTCAACAAATCAAACTTAGAACATATAAGTGTGACCCATGCCAAAAGACTATTAAATAAATCAAATACATATGCTAAGGCATTAAAATCAAACCAACCTAGCGCTGCCAATAGCTCAAAAAAAGTATACTATCTGACAAAATGTCAAATAACGAGGTAACCATATTACCTCCTGAGGCTTTACCATGGTGTATTAACACTAGGTCATTGCCCATTACTGTACAGCCTTCAGCCGCCATTAAAAAAAATAATACAAACCTCTCTCAGGCCATGTCCTTGCCTGATCTGATGGAGGTTCCACTTACGGCTAATTTACCTGGTGCACCTGTAGTGGGAAAGGTGCAAAAACCTCGAATCCCACCATCTATTAATCGTAAAAGAGAGAGACCTCCATCTCTCTCTCCACCCTCCATTAGAAACGTTAAGGTTATGACATCAAATAAATTTGATGTTTTGTCTGTTGATGTTTCTAATGAACCAGAATATAAACTGAATAAATCAGAAATTCAAGTTGAGGTCCACCATCCACCTCAACAAATAGATCAAAAGGATACAAAGAAAAACACAAACGTAAAACCCAACATAACAAGACCACCTCTGAAGAAACCTACAGGTAATAATGTTAGATTAAAACCTGCTAATGGGAAGACTTGATCCAAGATGTCTTCCAGAAATAATCCATAGTTTTCTCCTCCATTTTGCAATGGAACTGTCAGGGTTTGAGGGTGAAATATGAAGAACTTAAGCTCCTAATTCATGAGCATTCCCCCATTATTGTATGTCTACAGGAAAGTATGCTTTATTCTAACACTCCTAGTCCTCGAGAGTATATTAGCTATAGAACACCATATAATCAACAAGCAGGGAGCCATGGCGGGAGCCTCATGTACATTCATCGAGATGTTCCCCAAATACCTATGTCTATACGTACAACCCTGCAGGCAGTTGTTGTACAAATTGATATAGGGAGAAAATATACAATATGCTCTCTGTACGTACCTCCAAATGATAATATTTTATATGATTATTTAGCAGAGGTCATTCAACAACTCCCTCAACCTTTTCTCTTACTGGGAGATATGAATGGTAGACATCCTTTATGGGGTGATGTTTTGGCCAACACAAGGGGCAATATTATCTCATCAATTGTGGAGAATGAAGATGTGGGACTCCTTAATACAGGAGAGCCCACGCACTTCCATGTTCAGACAGGTACTTTGTCATGCATTGACCTTTCAATTGCAAGCTCTAACTGCCTTCTTGATTTTGATTGGAGGACATTAGATGATTGGCATACTAGTGATCATGCACCAATCATTATAAACACCAATAAGGGTCTGCCTTTGCAAAGATCGCCACGTTGGAATCTAGACAAGGCAGACTGGGTTAAATTTTCTGAGCTAAGTGAAATTGAAGGGAGAGCAGAACAGTTTGAAAGTATTGATGATGCCATAGACCTACTGAATGGAACTCTTCATACAGCAGGAATCAATTCGATTCCCAAAACCATAGGACTATTCAAAAGACGACTAGGATGCCAGAAGACTTTCAATCAATCAATCAATCAATCAATCCCTGACTAGATTGCATAGACGCTCTACTGATGAAATTTTGATAAAGGACAAAAAGTGTAGAGCACAGTTCCGTCGTGCCATGAAAGAAGCTAGACGCCAATCTTGGGTGGCTTTTGTTTCCTCCATTAATAGTAGAACACCACCATCTTCTGTATGGAGGAAAATAAAAAAAAATGCAGGCAAATTTACCCCGAACCCACCACCTGTGTTGAAAGTGAATGGTCAGTTTGTGACTGAAGGAAATGAAGTTGGCAATGCCCTGGCTGACCATTTTTCAAATGTACCGTGCAAGAGTGTAGCAGCTCCTGGTCACCAGTACAGGAGCATTGAAAAAAAGAAAATTTTAAATTTTGCAACAGGAAGGGAAGAATCGTATAATTCTCCTTCTACTGAAAGAGAACTTGATTTCGCACTCGCTACTTGCAATGATACAGCTCCTGGACCCAATGGAATACCATATGCAATGGTTAAACATGTACATTTTAATACAAAGTTTTTTATTTTAAGTATTATTAATAGAATATGGCATGATCATAGTTACCCAAGTGTTTGGGAACTAGCCATTATTTTAGCCTTTTTAAAACCCGGTAAGGACAAGTTTTTAGCAGCAAGCTATAGACCTATTGCATTGACTTCGTGTTTATGTAAAATCATGAAGAAGATGGTCAATGTAAGGTTGATGTGGTACCTTAAAAAGAAGGGTATTTTATCACCGATTCAATGTGGATTCAGAAAAATGCACTCAACAACTGATGTGTTAATAAGACTTGAGTCCTCTATTTGTGAAGCCTTTGCTTCCAAACAGCACCATGTGACAGTTTTTTTTTACCTTGAAAAGGCATATGATACCACATGGAGATATCCCCCCAGATGCTGAAGCCTTGATGAGGATGGGGGGCTTAGGGATTAGCAGCTGGGCTCTAATGAACAGTGGGAACTACTTCCCATTGGACCTCGGTGCCCAGCTGTCGATCCAACTAAATCAGTCAGCACTCTCTCTTTTACTTTTGATAATTTCTTTTTTCTCCCATCTCTTCCTTTTGGGCTCGATATTTTTGACGACTTTAGCATGTTCGATTTTACTTTGGATGCTGCTTTGGATTTGGCAGAGTGTGGGATGGACTGCATTCCATCTCAACCTGTGCCAATTTAGACGCCATCACCCTCTGGCAGACCCCATTGGGTGCAGACCAAGTCTGTTAAGAGTCGGGCTCCAGTGATCCGGTCTTAAGTCACCCATATTTGCGGGTAATGGGTGACGCCAGGCATTGGAGTCGACGGTGGGAGGGGCTAACTACCCCCACTGACCAGTGTACGCCCACCTTAAGAGAGGCAGCCCCTCTCTAATAGAGGACTGGTCCCCGCTGAAGCCTCTTCTCGTGTTGGGCCACATGGGATAGGAGGACTGACATCCTCCGATAAGAGGTGGATAACCCGGCTTGCTTTTTCAAAAAAACCCAACACCTCTGTTGACGACCTGGAAAATACAAACATGGACCTCGGTACAGACAGCTCCAACTCGGGTTCTAACATTGTAACGTTAGAACCTTATTCACGTCACGTGAATAATAAAACGCTAGAGAAGAAAGAGAGAGTGAAAAATGATGACACTACAGAAAGATATAGAAAAGTAGAAGTATTACCTGGTCACTATGAAGTAGTGAATTATGAAAAAATCTTTATCTTGGAATTTGAAAACGGAAGAAATGAGCGTATAAATGTTTTTAAAGCTAATAGGGAAATAGTTACTTTATGTGGAGGGCAGCCAAAAATTTTACCCCAGGGAAATGGAAGTCTCTTGATAGAGACACTGTCCCCATTACAAGGTGAAAGGTTAAAAACACTTACAACATTGAATGGTCATAGCGTAAAATGCGTTTCGCACCCTACTTTCAACCAGAGTAGAGGTGTGATATATGCTCCAGAATTGTTGGATATAGAGGAGAAAGAAATAGAGGATGAACTGAAAAATCAAGGAGTAGTTAAAGTAGTCAGAATGAGAAAGAGAGTTGGAGAACAACGTATCCCTCTTGCTACTCTGATTATAACATTTGATCAATGCCGATTACCAAATGTTATAAAAGCTGGATGGCTATCTTTGAAGGTAAAACCATATATCCCGTCACCATTGCGATGTTATCATTGCCAAATGTATGGCCATTTAAGCCAGAAATGTAAAGAAAAACTAAACAATAAGCCAGCTATTTGTGCCAACTGTGGAAAAAGTAGTCATGGAGTATGCATAGAAAACCCTAATTGCATACATTGTGGGGAAGCACACCCAGCTACATCTAAAAGCTGTGTAAAGTTTATTTTTGAAAAAGAAATCCAGGCCATTAGGACCATGGAAAGGGTTACTTTTAAAGAGGCTCGTAAAAGAGCTCTTGAAAAGCAAATAAGACCAGGGCAACCTTTTTCAATGGTTCTGAAGAAAAACTTGCCAAACCACACAGACGAAAATTATATCTCTACTTCTAAGATAAAGAAACAAATGAAAGTAGTTAAAGAGGTTGAAAGTCCCATCGAAAATTTATATCCAGAAATTGTAGAAAAATCAAAACGGATACTTAAAGATCTGAAAATTATTCAAAAGCCAACTACTCCGATTTTAAACAATAGTACAAACCTCTCGCAGGCCGTGTCCTTGCCTGATCTGATGGAGGTTGCACTCGAAACCAATTTACCTGGTGAACCCGTAGTGGGGAAGGTGCAAAAACCTGACAGATCACAACCTTTTAATCGGAAAAGAGAGAGACCTCCCTCCCTCTCTCCTCCTACCATAAGAAACATTAAAGTCACGACTTCCAATAAATATGATATCTTGTCTGCTGATGTTTCTGAACAACTAGAAGGTAAATTGAACCAATCAGATATTCAAGTTGAGGTCCACCATCCTCCTCAACAATTAGATCAAAAGGACACAAAGAAAAAGAGAAACACAAAACCCACTATATCAAGATCCTCTCTAGAGTTACCTCCGGGAAATATTGTTAGATCAAATATTGCCAATGGGAAGACTTCATCTAAGGTGTCTTCCAAAAAATAAACCATAGTTTTTTCCTCCATTCTGCAATGGAATTGCCAGGGTTTAAGGGCGAAATATGAACAACTTAAGCTCCTTATACGTGAGCACTCCCCTATAACAGTATGTCTACAAGAAAGCAAGCTCGATGCTAATACTCCTTGTCCTCGAGAGTATGTTAGCTATAGGACACCATATGATCAACGAGCAGGGAGCCATGGGGGAAGTCTTGTATACGTTCGTCGAGATGTTCCCCAAATATCTTTGTCTATCTGTACCCCTCTGCAGGCAGTGGCTGTACATTTTGATATAGGGAGAAAATACACAATCTGTTCTCTTAACTTGCCTCCAAATGATAACATCTCATAGGATAATATAGTAGAGGTGATTAAACAACTCCCACAACCCTTTCTCTTACTAGGAGACCTTAATAGTAGACATCCTTTATGGGGTGATGTTTTAGCAAATGCAAGGGGTAATATTATATCGTCAATTTTGGAGAATGAAGATGTCGGACTCCTCAATACAGGAGAGCCCACACATTTTCATGTACAGACAGGTACCTTGTCCTGCATTGACCTATCAGTCGCAAGCTCTAACTGTCTTCTCGATTTTAATTGGAGAACATTAGATGATTGGCATACTAGTGATCATGCACCAATCATTATAAACACCAACAATGGTCCACCTTTACAAAGATCACCTCGATGGAATCTTGATAAGGCGGACTGGAATAGATTTCGGGAGTTAAGTGAAATTGAAGGAAATGCAGAACAGTTTGAAAGTGTTGATGATGCCATAGACTTACTTAATGGAACTCTTCACACAGCAGGAGTGAATTCCATTCCCAAAACAACTGGGATATTCAGACGACGACCAGTCCCCTGGTGGTCATCAGAACTAACTGCCCTGCATAGAGCCACAAGAAAGTCTTTAACTCGATTGCGCATGCGCCGTAATGAGGAGAATTTAGTCATATACAAGAAATGTAGAGCACAGTTCCGCCGTGCCATGAAAGAAGCTAGGCGCCAGTCTTGGATGTCCTTTGTTTCCTCCATTAACAGTAGAACACCAACATCATCTGTGTGGAGGAAAGTCAAAAAGATAGCAGGCAAATTCACCCCAAACCCACCACCAGTGTTAAAGATAAATGGCAAGTATATGACTGGAGCAACCGAAGTTAGCAATGCCCTGGCTGACCATTTCTCAAATGTATCGTGCAAGTGTGAAGCAGCTCCTGGTCTCCAGTATAGGAGCAATGAAGAAAAGAAAGTTTTAAACTTCGCAACAAGAAAGCAAGAGTCATACAATTCTCCTTTTACTGAAAGAGAATTTGATTCTGCTCTTGCTACTTGTAACGATACAGCCCCTGGACCCGATGGAATTCCATATGCAATGATTAAACATGTACCTTTTAATACAAAGTTATTTATTTTAAGCATTTTTAATAGAATATGGCATGATCATAGTTATCCAAGTGTTTGGGAACTAGCCATTATTTTAGCCTTTTTAAAACCCGGTAAGGACAAGTTTTTAGCAGCAAACTACCGACCTATTGCATTGACATCTTGTTTATGTAAAATCATGGAGAAGATGGTCAACGCAAGACTGATTTGGTACCTTGAAAAGAAGAATATTTTATCACCCATTCAATGTGGATTCAGGAAAATGCACTCAACGACTGATGTGCTGATACAACTTGAGTCCTCCATTTGTGAAGCCTTTGCTTCCAAACAGCACCATGTGACAGTTTTTTTTGATCTTGAAAAGGCATATGATACCACATGGAGATACGGTATACTTAAAAGAATCCATGAGTGCGGATTGAGAGGTGAGCTACCACTATTCATCCAGTCATTTCTTTCACATAGAGTTTTCCAAGTGAGAGTTGGGGAAGCTCTATCACAGAGTAAGTGCCAGGAAGGAGTTCCTCAGGGGAGTGTGCTGAGTGTAACCCTTTTTGCACTAGCAATTAATGGGATATCCTCAGTCATTCCCCGGGATGTTCTCGCAACATTATTTGTGGATGATCTCTCCATATCATTTGCTGGGGCCAGAATGGCAATGGTCGAGAGAAAAATCTAACTCTCTATTGATAAAATTATCCATTGGGCCGATATGAATGGATTTAAGTTCTCAACAAGTAAAGCTACTATTGTCCATTTCTGTCGTATACGGGGAGTACATCCAGACCCGGATATATACATCAAAGGTCAACGGATCCCATGTGCAAGTGAAGCAAAATTTTTAGGGTTGATATTTGATTGTAGGCTTACATGGGTTTCTCACTTAAAAGCATTAAAAGCTAAATGGGTTGAAGCTATGAATCTTTTAAAAGTCTTGTCCCATACGTCATGGGGGGCAGACCGCAATACAATTTTAAAATTATACAAGGCCTTGATATTTTCCAAAATTAGTTATGGTTGTGAGGTATATTCTTCAGCCACCCCAAGCCGGTTAAAAATACTAGATTCAATACATCATGCTAGCATTAGATTGTCCACAGGAGCCTTTAGAACCTCCCCTATCACAAGTCTCCTTGTTGATGCTGGGGAGTTGCCTCTGGACCTTTACCGGATGTCCTCTATTATTCGGTATTGGTTTAGATTGCAAAGACTCCCTAATTCTTCAGCCTTTCAGACTGCAAGCCTTGTAAGGCACTCAACCTACTTTAAGTTGCACCCAAAATCTCCTCAACCTTTTGGGTTTTGGGTTAACCAATTATTAAACAATCTGGATATAATTAGAAATAAGGTGCTTCCATTCAAGGTATCATCAATGCCTCCATGGAAATTACCTGACATATCTTTTTGTAAATACTTTATTGGAGTTAAGAAGAATATGACTGACTTAGAATCCAGGTCTCTTTATGGAACATGTCGAAGAACATAGGGGATCGACTTTTATATATACTGATGGCTCCAAATCTGATGCTGGCGTTGGATTTGGAGTACATAGTAATGATTTTAATTGTAGAGGTGCACTTCCTCTAACAGCTTCCATATTTACTGCCGAACTGTATGGCATATTAACCGCTATTGAGAAAATAGCTTTGGAAAAGGAGGGTAATTTTACAATTTTTAGTGATGCAAGGAGTGTTCTTCAAGCTTTAGAAGTTTTTAATTCTAGTAACCCTCTAGTTTTAAAGATTTTAGAATGGCTTTTTATTATTGGACGGAAAGGTATAACTGTTCGATTTTGTCGGGTTCCAGCACATGTAGGTGTGTCTGGGAATGAGAAGGCAGATTTACTGGCGAAGAATGCGGCATCCGAGTTGCTACCAAGGAGGTATCCCATTCCATGTAACGATCTCCTACCTTACATCAAGAAATTGGTTTGTGATAAATGGCAACAGCACTGGGACAGTCAAGAAGGCAATAAAATGAGGGAAGTAACAAATATCATATCACCTTGGAGGTATAACATGATTCCCCGAAAATGGGAGACGACTCTTTGTCGTCTCCGTATTGGTCACACACGGTTGACACACGAGTTTCTGCTGAAGGGCCAACACCAACCGTATTGCGAGGACTGCTTAGTACCTTTAACAGTGAGGCATTTGTTGACCGAATGCCCTAATTTTACTAACTTAAGAAATAGATATCTGTTTGAGGCTCGAGGTGAGGATGGCAGGTTTATCCTTGCTAAGATTCTTGGACATGATGTGTCTTACTATGCGAGCGGAATTTTTAGATTTATTTCAGAAGCAGGTCTTCTGAAAACTATTTAACTATTGTAATGACTTCTTAATTTTTATGGTTTTAATTGAATTCTCTTTTAATTTTCATATACAGTAAATGGTATCGGTGTCAATGACCTTAGATGTCAGGATGCCAGAAAACTTTCAATCAATCACATGGAGATATGGTATACTTAAAACAATTCATGAACTAGGATTAAAAGGAGAACTACCACTATTTATTCAGTCATTTCTTTCACATAGAGTTTTTCAAGTGAGAGTGGGGGAAACTCTATCAGAGAGTAAGTGTCAGGAAGGATGAGTTCCTCAGGGTAGTGTGCTGAGTGTAACCCTGTTTGGACTAGCAATTAATGGGATATCCTCAGACATTCCTCAGGATGTTCTTTCAACATTATTTCTGGCTGATCTCTCCATATCATTTGCTGGAGCTAGAATTGCAAGGGTTGAGAGAAAACTACAACTCTCAATTGACAAAATTATCCAGTGGGCCTATATGAATGGATTTAAGTTTTCGACAAGTAAAACTACTATTGTACATTTCTGTCGTATCCGGGGAGTAGATCCAGACCCGGATATAGACATTAAAGATCAACGGATCCCATGTGTAAGTGAAGCTAAATTTTTAGGTTTGATATTTGATTGTAGGCTTACATGGGTTTCTCACTTAAAAGCGTTAAAAGCTAAATGTGTTGAAGCTCTGAATATCTTAAAAGTATTGTCCCATACATCATGGGGGGCAGACGGCTATACTATTTTAAAATTATACAAGGCCTTGATTTTTTTCCAAAATTAGTTATGGATGTGAAATATATTCTTCAGCCACCCTAAGCCGGTTAAAAATATTAGACTCGATACATCATGCAGGTATTAGATTGTCTACAGGAGCTTTTAAAACCTCACCTATCCCAAGTCTCCTTGTTGATGCTGGAGAGTTACCTTTAGACCTTTACCGAATGTCTTCCATTATTCGGTATTGGTTTAGATTGCAAAGACTCCCTAATTCTTTAGCCTTTCAGACTGTAAGCCTTGTAAGACACGCATCATACTTTGAGTTGCACCCAAAATCTCCTCAACCTTATGGCTTTCGGGTGAAACGATTATTAAATAGTCTGGATATAATTAGAAATAAGGTACTTCCATTCAAGGTATCATCAACGCCTCCATGGAAGTTACCAGAGATATCTTTTTGTAAATATTTTATTGGAGTTAAGAAGAATATGTCAGACGTAGAAGCCAGGTCTCTTTTTAATGAACATGTTAAAGAACATAGAGGATCAACTTTTATCTATACTGATGGCTCCAAATCTGATGCTGGCATTGGATTTGGAGTACAGTACATAGTAATGGTTTCAATTGTAGAGGTGCACTTCCTCTGACCGCTTCCATATTTACTGCCAAACTGTATGGCATATTAACCGCTATTGAGAAAATAGCGTTGGAGAAGGAGGGTAATTTTACAATTTTTAGTGATGCAAGGAGTGTCCTTCAAGCTATAGAAGTTTTTAATTCTAATAACCCTCTAGTTTTAAATATTTTAGAATGGCTTTTTATTATTGGACGGAGAGGTATAACAGTTCAATTTTGTTGGGTTCCAGCACATGTAGGTGTGTCTGGGAATGAGAAGGCAGATTCACTGGCTAAGAAGGCTTCATCCGAGTTGCTGCCAAGAAGGTATCCCATTGCCTGTAATGATTTCTTACCTGACATCAAGAAATTGGTTTGCAATAAATGGCAACAGCAATGGGATAGCCTAGATGGGAATAAAATGTGAGATGTAACAAATGTCATATCTCCTTGGAGGTATAATTTGATGCCCCAAAAGTGGGAGACGTCTCTTTGTCGTCTCCGTATTTGTCACACTCGGTTGACACACGAGTTTCTGCTGAAGGGCCAACACCAACCGTATTGAGACGACTGTTTAGTACCTCTAACAGTGAGGCATTTGTTGACTGAATGCCGCAAATTATAACAACTTAAGGAATAGATATCTGTTTGAGGCTCGAGGTTAGGGTGGCAGGTTCATCCTTGCCAAGATTCTTGGAAATGATGTGTCCTACTATGCAAGTGGCATTTTTAGATTTATTTCAGAAGCAGGTCTTCTGAAAACTATTTAACTTTTATGACATTCAACTTTTATGATTTTAATTGAATACTCTTTTATTTTTTTTTTTATTTTTTTTTTTATTTTTGTATACATAAATCAAATGTTACCGGCATCAATGACCTTAGATGTCAGGATGCCTGAAAACTTTAAATCAATCAATCAATCAATCCCTAATCTGTTGTAGGATATTGTGCAAGAGTAAGTCATTTCTACTGAGTGACCAGTCAATCATTATCTTGGGACAAACTTTTAATTTCATATCCAATTGAACAAGTTTTAAAGTGAATGTAATGTTTATGATTCAATGTATACAGTCTTTGTCATGATTTGTTTCTCCTTTAGGTAATAAATGGCAGCTGTCATCATGAAATAGTGATATGTCTCCTCTATCCTGCAAAGATACCCTAAAGGAACATTATCCCAAGATATCCCTGAGACTTGCTTAGATATCCCACTGGACAAATACAGTGAGTAGCATTGTAACTGTGTTGAGGTAATTGACAGTTGTTCCTACATAAATACAAACCTTCATTCTTCATGCATGAGAGATGATTCAGTGCAAGCTGGTTTAGGTGTAAAATAATAAGTGAAGTGTCAATGACCCTCCACTAGTTGACAGGGGTAGAGTGGTGTTGGCCTTGTCCTCCCGCTCACGCACTCACCCTGGAAGTGAGCCTAATTTGATTTGGCTACAGTTGAGTGAAAATGTGCATGGGTCTCTCTCCTAGAATTCCTATTAATTACTGTACTAACTTTGTTTACTCTCCCTTTTTCAGAAATAATTGCTACTTGAAGACTGCAAACCATGCAGTTTTGTCTTGGTGTATTTGGCCACACTCAGGTACCTTTATGTCAAACAAGGAGATGGATCCTCGCCGGCTTTGCCCTTCGTGCAGATTGCAAACCTGCATGGAGAGTTCTTGCTCCGAGTATCGGGAGTGGCCATCCTCCCACTGGAAGTAAACCATAGACACAGGAAGAAGTCTAAAAGGAATTCTTCGCCTCTGAACTTGAAGTCGAAGAAGTCCTTACCTTATTGCAATAAGGCAATAAGATAAGGCAGCTAGTACTCTTCCACTTGCCTCTTCCCATTCAGCTTCCTCTGGAGGTCGATCGGATAAGAGTGATGACCGTTTAACTCCCGGACATCCTTCAGGTAAGGGAGAGCCAGTTGTTTCCCCTAACAAAGTAGCTGTGGCTTCACTTGAGGCTTTTGGGTTCCCCCACGAAGGACAGGCTTCTGAAGGTATTGAACCTAGGGGCACAGCAGGAGTGAACATCTGCCTCCGCAGGGGTTGGCCTTCCCCATCCCCCGCTGACAGAAGGGAGTCCCTTCCAGCCGGTCTCAGGCCTCTTCCTCTACAGTTCCTCCTCCACTAAAGGTTCTGCAACCTGATTCTCTGCCTAGTGTGTGAACAAGCCCACCGGGATGAGCATACATGATGAGTTTGAGCAGCCTGAGGATTCTCGCAATCCTTAACCTAGTGAGCTTGTCGACGATCCTTCGTGGCCATACGACGGATGCTCTGGCAGACGTGAAAGGTCGTCCCCGATTGAGTAGGCTTCCCCTCGAGCTACTTGCTAGCGTGTGTGAGACTCGTCACCGCCCGGCACTAGCTCTCTGGAGCTAGGCTCTTTTCGGCCTTCTGGTGATCACTCCTGATGGCTCCTTGGAGCCAAGGGCTTATTCCACCTTGCCACTGCGGCATCACGAACCCATTAACATTACTCTGACTGTGTTGAGGTCACCAGGGAATCTCAGGGCTACCTCTGATCCTTGGTGTAGGAACATGATTGCCACCGTTTGTGCCCCAGTTTCTCGCCCAGTCCCTGTTCTTCCTTCGTTGAAACCAGTACTAACTCCCACACACAAGTCCTCTCCATACATATCAAGGTATTTGAGGTTTCAGAATATGAAAGCTGACCATACTAAGCCTGTCCCAATGTGGGTACAATTGGGGATTGTCACAATAAAGGTCAGCAAGAAGTGTAGGAATCCAGGGTAGGCTACGCCCCCTCCAGAAGACATTTTCCACCCGAGGATAGGCAAGTAATCAAGATTTCTGAGAGAGGTCTCATTTTTAGACAAGTACAGACTGTAGCCTGCGGAGGCTCATCAGAAGGAAGCTGCTAGCACCCTAGCCTCCTTCACTTATAAGCCCTGAGGGTGGAAGGGCTTGAGTTTCCTTCCTAAGAACTGAACAACCAAGATTGTGGATGATCTGGTTGTTCAGAGGAGAATTCAGGAGACAGTGGCTGCCTTGTTGGTTCCTACTCTAGTGTACACGATACCAACCCAGGGTGAGCCATGAGTTGGATGAAGTTTTGGACTTTACTCTGATGATTCTGAAGGCGCACTGCCAGCTCCAGCTAGCCCTAATGCTCCTATCAACAAGTAATGCAATTCTGATTTCTCCTTTTTGGAGGTCCTGTCCTGTATCAGGACAGTTAATGGACTCCTGTATCCCATGTACTTCCCCCCATGGAAGACACATGGTGTATCTCTTCTGCCATGTCACTAAGCCCACTAAGTCTTGATCTAAGATTATGTCAGTGTTCATTTAGAAAGGTAATAATGCAGATCTCTGCAAAAAGAAAAAAAGAATTTGTAAGGGCCAGCAATTTGTTCTGATTACTTCCTCCACCATTTGTGGGACAAAAAAACCTCCTCTGGTGTTCTATTGAGTGAGAGTGATTACTCTTTGACCCTCAGGCAACCTTTGAGTCAGGATGCTCTCCCCTTTACCCCAAGAGGAGTGCGCTGCGTCTCTTGTTCTTTTTTGGGGATTACTAGTTCCTCATCGAAGGATAGGCTATTGGCGGTGTTGGTTCCGTGGACACAGCAGAAGAGTGTTTCTGCTCCTGCTGGGATTGGCTTTGGCACTTGCCCTTCTAGAGCTGACAGGAGGGAATCCTTCCTGCTTGGTCTCATGCCTCCAGCACCTTCCATCTTTGAAGTATGTTCTCTCCCATTGGAGGACCTGCTGGGTGATGCTCACGAGAGCTTTCCTTCTACGCATTTTCCCGCCAGGTTTAACGACAGCAACCCTTCCCCCTCCTCTGAGCTTGCCAACACTTTGGGGCTTACTGGTAGACTCTCACAAGCCTGAGGTAATGTTTCCATTTCCCCCGGTAGCTCAGAATTGCCAGCATGCCTCGTTGCCAGAACTTTCTAACTCTTCGGAGCTGAGCTCCCTGGCATGTAATCTTCCTGCAGCTCAGTGCGTAGACCACCTCACCACTGTGGCTTCGCATTACTTTTTGAGTCTCCAGCACACATAGTTACCTGTGCTTCAGTGCCAAGTGCAATCCCCAATCAGCTCACATGGCTGGGCTGAGAGTGGTATCACTCAGAACCTGCTTGTGCTCTCACCTCAACCCCCATGGATAAGTCTGCTTCACCTGTTGGCATAGAGCATGCACAGAACCACATCTCCATGGTTTGTGCTTCCTAGTGAGCAGTTGATTGATTGATTGATTTGAGGTTTTCTAGCATCCTGACATCTGAGGTCATTGATGCTGAATGTGTGCAATTGAGCCATTTTTACTTGTTATTATAGAGCGCAAGCCACGTTCACTTTCCTGTGACACAAGACCAGTTGGCTCATGCACCTGTAATACAGGTACATTCTGCTCATGAGCCAGCGTTCCAAGTTATCTTGCAAGGCCTACTTGTTGCAAGAGATTTGGAAGTCTGCTTCTGCCACCATTCCCTTTTTATGTAAAGTATTGCTAAAAGCAGCAGCTACCTTTCCTCGGAAAAACATTGCTGGTCCAGTCCTGTTACTCCCCTCAGATACCGTTCCAGTGGTTTTCTGGTGCCAGCTCTCAGGCATGCTTCGGCAGCACTAGTTTCTAGACTGTAACAGCACTTATAAAGACAAGGGGTCCATTCTAATACATCTGGGTTGGACCCTTTTATTTTAGGAAAAATTGGGCATCATCCACATTAAATTGGATCAGATGCAGCGCAAGTTAAAAAGGCAAGTAACACCACTTCTGGGGACTCTTTTCTTCCCAAGATCCATTGGGGATTAAGGTCTCTCAGGGAGATCTCGCCTGTTGAAACATTTAGGCTGTTAATGACTGAGTCGGTGTATACCATACGTTCCATTGCTGCTTCTCACAAGAAGCAGTACCCGTTAGAGTCTTCTGTCAAGACCCAGGAAGCAATAGGTCAGAAGGCAAGGATCATGAAAAGCTGAATGCGAAATCTCTTCCGAAGAATTGGGCTTCCAGACTTTTGGTAGATCTGTCTTCAGAGGCGAGTACACCTTGCAATAGCTGTTTTGAAGGATCGGTATGTCGGCGAAGATTCTCTTAGGTTTGCTCCCCTATGCTGCTATTAGAGGACGACAATGACTCGCCCCAAAACCGGCCGGGTATGGCACTGGAGGTGGATGAGAACTCTGACAATTCTAACTTCTCTACAGGTGCACTTCCCACACCAGGTAGCCCTAAGGCTCCAACACGCCTAAGAGGAGGAATGCGGTAGTAAACCTGTTTTGCCGGGGTCCTGGAGCCAATAATTCTCACCTGGAGCGTCCATGGTTCATTTTGGCAGCGGATCCTATTAGAGTGGTTGACTCAAATTTTTATGAGAAAGAACACCTTCAGGGCCAATGGAATAGGTAGTACTACTTGACAGTATTTGCAAAGACTTCCCTTCTCCCCTGCCTTCTCAACCTTGGTGCAAGGCTCAAGTTGGGATAAGTTGGCGGCACAGTCGGTCGGATTCTCTGTAGCTGATAACCCGAACATGGAGAAGATGGTAATTGCTATGCTTTAGGCTATCCTCTTGAATGGAACACTGGTCTGGGATTATTGGCTACCTAGTCAAGACCTAAGATCTTTCATACTCTGAGAAGTGGGAGGTGTAAGTTCATCGTCCTTACTGATGTGAGAGCCATGGAATTCCTGATGCAAACCAGTGGGCCAGTTGGCTTCTGAAAATACCCGACGCTGTCATCTCCAGTTTCCAAAAGCAAGTGGTGAAGATGGGAGACACTGTCAAGTTACAGACAATTCAAACAAAATAAATTTTCAGAAAGCGGGATTAGACAGAGATTAGGCTGTGATTCAACTTATTGCATTTAAGTAAAAAATTACATAGTCCGCTTGAGCACGCCTAAGTTACTTGAAAATTCGGCAAAGCGACTTTCTTTTCACATTAATGATAAGTGCTCTTTTTCATTTCAAATATCAAAATACCATTTTTGGGCGAACAATCAGCGAGGAGACAAAAGTTACAGTTACATAAAATCATATTATTATTACCCACACTTGAACTGTCTACTTCATAAAACTAAGTATAATTTTACACAAAGTTCTTATGGTGGTGGTCTTGAACCACGGAGTAATACGAGCCCTATTACCCTGATGGCGTCTCTAACCTGACTGACTACAAGGCGTGACACACCGCTAGACGTGGCAAATGGCGTCCATGGGGAGATGCCACGTGTCCTAGGGGTATCGAGGTAGTAGTCCGTTTTATCACTAACCAGATGCTTATCGGTAAGGCCTTCATCTCCTGGCTGTTGCTCTCCAAAGCAATCTGTAAGAACAATGAGGTGACAGAAAAAAACCCTTTGTCTGCAGATTGACACGGTGACAGAATCCAGTCGCCGGTGGAAGCTGAGACGGCATGCATTCCCAGGTGAACCAGCAGTCAGAGGTCATTTACATGACCTCCAACAGGGGTTTCAAGCGGGGCCTACGTGACAACACTCCACCTTCAGAATGCCTCGGTGAAGACCCTGTCCTTTTCCAACTCAATGACGTACAAATAGTGGAGGAACGTGAGCCAAGGCTCTCTCCTTCACATAGATGTAACATTTCGATCAACAGCACTGTCACTTGACTTGCTTAAAACTTCTCTGGTCGCGGGACAAGTACATAAGGTCTTTGAAGATGGTTTTTGGCAGTCCACTGCCAAGAAATTGAGCCCACAGAGACCTCACTTTCAAGGAAGAAAGAATAAAGGACTGTGAAGTAAAGGAGGTAAACATACCTCAGTTTAACTTCCTTCATCAAACCACCCTTTCAAGTCCTGAGCCAAAGTTTCGAAAGTGTGTTATGAGCCGACTAGAAGGGGCGGGGCTTTTCTCCCCACATCCTCTCCAGTCGGATAACTGCTCGTTTTCCATTTTAACGAATAATTCCAACTCACGCCAAAGCTATCTCCCCAATTAAAAGACTTGGGTTTGTATGGCTAGGAAAAATAGAAATTTTAAAATTCGTTATTTTACTTTAAAAGTTTATTTCAGAAACTAAAAATTTTCATCTTACTCTTCTCCACTGATATTTGTTCTCTATTATTTCAGACTTTTCATTCCAAGGGAAATAATCATCCACCTCTTGTGGCAAGATTGGGTAAACTAATGAAGATATCTTGAAGAGATATATGACTGGGAAAAAGGAATTAAAGTCTGTTAGTTCATGTTGTAAGACTTAATATAAAGAAATACCAAGTTTAGTGTTAACTCTATCTGGACATTTTTGAAGATAATATTGAAGAGAATGTCATTTTGTGATAGGAAGAGGATAGGGAACTCTTGAATCAATAGAATTTCTGGAGTTAAGGTGGAAAATAATGATATTTTTGTGAGTGATGGACTCTTTGATGATGGCTCCCATCTCATGGATCCAGACATGGGATTCAAAGCAGATCCAGAAATAGAATTCAAAGCAGAACCAGAAATAAAATAAAAAAAAAAGCTAGAAATAGAATTCAAAGCAGAGCCAGAAATAGAATTCAAAACAGAGCCAGAAATAGAATTCAAAGCAGAGCCAGAAATATTTGAGTCAAGCGAAGGTGACGTGAAATATTCTTTTGACTCTGCTGCGTCAGTAAATGAGGAGGATTTAGAAATCAGCAAAAGGGAAGTCAATAAAGAGGAGGAGAGTGTAGAGACAGATGTGAAAGATGAATGTGGCATACAGTTAGGATCCAGTAGGAAAGAGAAGAGGAAGGGGGAAAGAGCATTACAGAAAGTTGATCTTGAAGCACATTATGAAACTCGCACTAGGAAGAAGCTATTAATGTGTAGCGACTATGGTAAAGTGTTTCCTAGGAAATGTTTTCTCATTAGACATTTAAGAACTCACGCTGAGGAGAAGCAATACATGTGCAGTGTCTGTGACAAAGCATTACGAAAAAGCAACCTCACAAGCCATTATAGAATTCAGATGGGGGAGAAGCCATTCAAGTGTAATATCTGTGACAAAGCATTTACTGTGAATAGTAATCTCACAAGCCATTATAGAATTCACATTTACATCAGATGAGCAGACGGTATCCAGAGACGCCATCAGGGAAATACCGTACAAGGCCAATATCCCGATGCAGAAGAAGGAGGCTGACATGCCTGAGGCCAAGATCCAGGACTTCTCAACGTACCTGTGTTCACGACTGAGAAGAGT
>NC_090758.1:18530451-18535451 GCF_036898095.1 Palaemon carinicauda
CCCCTAAGGGAATGATCCCCCCTTAGGGTTGCGTCCGAGAATGAGGAACGGCACGTCCTTCCTCTATTGCTGGGGCTAGGTCTCCGACCTTTCCTGCAATAGCGATACGTCTTCCATCCTTCCTAGTTCAGGGTGTAACATCCCTGCTCTAGGTTAGGTTTTTGGGGAGTTAGCTCTGTACCTTGCTGAAACGATACCCATGCACCGTTTTCAGACAGGCTGCCTTACCTTAGGCTAGGGAGTCTCCTCCCTTCCTTGGTGGCCGCTTTGGTACAGAGCCTCCTCCACAGAAGACCCTTCTCTTCTCCCCTCCCCACCTATCTCTTGTATGGCCTAGCCTATACCTAGGTTAGTCTGTACCCATCTGTCCCCTGTCCTACAACTCCTCCTTAGGGTGGAGTGATAGGGCTACCTTGAGCTCCTGTGTGCAGTCCGCTCTGGTTCATATACCCTTCATAGTGTCCTATGGGGTTAGCCACTGGATGCGTTCTGTCTGCAGGGGTTCTTCCCCCTCTTGGGTGTTCCCTAGCCCTCCCTTGGGCTACCTTGGCTCCCGGTCCTCTGCGGCCCCTGCTTCTGGTTGGTAGGGCTGGCCTCTATCATGGGTACACCCACTCAGGAGGGATGTCTTGGGGTCCGTAGCCGTGCCCCTACATCCCTCCCTCTGTCTCTTTCACTATCCCGGTGCCGGTCCCTTGCCGCCTCCCCTGTCGGTGATACCCACCTCCTACCTTGGTGATTTCCTTTGCTCTCTGGGCCGCCAGTCCTCCGTGTGCCGGGGGACTGCCGCCTCCCACCGGCTTCCAGCCGATGGCCTTCCCTCTTACCTCATAGCTTCGGTCGTCCGTCCACCGGCCCGGCCCCTGGAGTGCCGGTATCCGCTGCCGGCAGTCCAGTGCTGCTATAACCCATCCTTGTCCCTGTCACCAAGCCGGCAACCGCCACCCTGGTATTACTCCTGACTTTTATCTTTGTCTTCCCTAATGCCAGAAACTCTGCTGGAGCGGCCTCCGGCGTGCCGTCGGTCTGCCGGTGTCTTCCGGAGGCGTCAAGGCGACTTGCACCCCTTCTACTAGCTATCATTTCATGTTGATAGCCCTACATCGCAACCAGATGGTTTGATTGCATAAATAGATAGGTATTATCTTACCGTTCTATTAGTAACCATGCTGTCTTCTTGCATATCACAGATTTCCAGCATGCTGTGTGTATCTTAGCACGGCTGGTTGCCAGAAACCGTTACCCTATGGGATCTTCTACGTTCCCAATTCTAGGATCTGAGTGGCCTCAGTCCCAGTTTTATATCCTTGACAATTCCCAATAGAATTCCCACTGCCTTCCGGGCATTCCATGTCGAATTCTGTCCTGTGCCTTCGGTCACAACAAATTGTCTATGGATAAGGTCACGGTAACCAGCCGGGCGGGTTACACGGAGTATGTGTCTATCTCTTTCTTTTCCGCCCATTCTCTGATCATCACACTTAATATTAAGTTAAAGATTAATCAATTAATATTTAACTTTAGAATAGAAGTCATCCTTATGACTCCCCCATACTCATGTTCTCCTTCTCTTACAGGAGGAACAACTGAAGTGCGACCACGGCTTCTGTGCAGTGAAGCGCCCGCACTTTTATGGGCACACGGCGTGTAGGACCAACGCCCCTTGTGCCAACAAGAAAGGAGATCTGAAGTTCTGGGACCCGCAGAACTG
Organism: Palaemon carinicauda; assembly: GCF_036898095.1. Lineage (NCBI taxonomy): Eukaryota > Metazoa > Arthropoda > Malacostraca > Decapoda > Palaemonidae > Palaemon > Palaemon carinicauda. Next base: position 18,532,163 of record NC_090758.1, read on the forward strand.
TACGGTCTGCCAGGAACGCCTGGTCGACGCGTTCAATAACCCTCCTTCAGTGGAGGTTAGGGACGCTTCTAAAGAGAAGCTACGCAAATGGGTGAGTGGCTTCCAGAAGAACGCCACTGGACCATACCTTGCCACTGAAGACATGAGGGCCTTACTGTTCCCAAAGGCATCCCCAGACTCTGTGGTCCCCAAGGATCAGATCCCCACCGTCCAGATCACGGTGGAACCCGATGTTGTCATGGCCCAGTCCATGCACGAGTGTCACCTGGATACCGACAACGCGGAGCGCATGTCGGAGATTTCGGAGACAACGGAGAGGAACCTCATGGCCCACGAGTTGGACTATGAAGAGGACCAGGTGGAATACACCGAGTCGGAGCAGGAGGTCGCTCCGCCTTCCACCACCGCCCCAACTCCTACACCGACGGAAGTATCTCTCCCGTCTACCTCCGCCACCCCGGATCCCATCCCAACCGCCCAGGAGATGTTCCGTATGCTTGAAGCGCTTATGGACAAGAAACTCCAAGTGACACACGAGTACATCAGGACCATGGGAAGTTCCAAGGAGCCGAAAAGGATTTCGGTTAAGGACCTCCCGGCATGCTCGCACGCCAACCCCTGGAGGTATGCTGAGCATATGCCTATCGCAACGGACAGGATCTTCGTCAGTGAGAAGGTCGGCTCGGTTGCCCTGGAAGAAGTGGAGTTCTTCCCGAGTTTTGAGGCTTATCTGGACTGTTACGTCCGGCTTCGATCCGAACCTGCCTCTAAAGAAGAGACCGAACCTAAGGAGGTGATAGTGTTCGATCTCCCGAAGGCCCAGGCTATGCTGGCCAACGCTTTTAAAAGTAGGGGTTTTACCTGCTCAAATCTTCCGGCACTGAGCAAGAAGCACCCTACCTACGTCGCACCTGATGATGCGATCCTCCCCTTCATGGAAAAGGCCTTCGCTGCGGTACACAAGGCAGTGGAAGAAGGGAAACCTTGCCCTGCACTGGAGGAGTGCAGACCCTTCTCCCTGGTGACTCCCCCTGATGTTTGACACTGGAAGGATATCCAGCATACCTTCGTGGTGGGAAAACTAGATCCTGACGTTGCTGGACGTCAGTTTAATGAAGACCTCCCGAAACTTAATGACCATCTCCTTCGTCGGGAACAAGACACGAAGGAAAGGCTCACCGCATCTATGTCTCTCCAGGTACAGCTTGACATCATGGCCGGTGACACTAGAGTCCCTGACCACTACATGGTGCTCGCCAAAACGCATCTGGCGACTGTAGTTAAGGACTTGTACAGCTTCATGAAGGCTCGGAGAGCCTGTTGTGAATTCGTGTTCTCAAGTGCCACAGTGAGACACGAACCCCGGAGGCTGATTTCCTCCAACATCTGGGGTAAGCACCTCTTTCCCTCTGATCTTGTGAAAGAGATCACCGACAAGGCCGCCACTGAGAACAGGAACCTTCTCCACAAGTGGGGCATGTCGAAGAAGAGGAAATCCTCTCAGACGATGGCCCTCAACCTAAGAGAAAATCCTCCAAACCAAAACCCCAGCAACGTCAACAGAGACGGCAGTTTCCGGGACCCGCTACTCCCCAAGTGGCTGCTCAGCCACAGCAGACCTTTCAGCTGGTCACCCAACCGGTTTTCACCCCTGCCTTTGAGCAACAGACGACTACCTTTCGTCCCAAAGGTAGAGGCTCAAGCAGAGGTGCAGGCAGAGACGCATCTCACCGTCCCTCCAGAGGCAGAGGAGGAAGGGGAGCTAGCGGCCGAGGCAGTAAACCCTCGGGAAACCAGAAGCAACGAAGTGCTTCCGGTGGGAGGAAGACTCCGCGAATTCCAGGATCGTTGGACCTTCGATCCCTGGGCACACAGCATCGTCAAGAAGGATCTAGGCTGGAACTGGACTCAACCACCCCCAACCTTCCAGCAGTTCTTCCAACAATCAACCCCCCTTCTGGAAGAATATGTCCTCGACGACTGGCTAGTGTGGGCTCCATCGCCCGAGGATTGTTTAAGATCCTGCAGCAAAGTCACCCAGTTCCTAGAACACCTGGGATTCAAGATAAACGCGAAGAAATCTCGCCTCTCTCCAGCTCAGAAGTTCCAATGGTTAGGAATCCAGTGGAACCTTCAGTCACACCGCCTTTCTATCCCCCAGAAGAAAAGGAAGGAAATAGCAGGGTCTGTCAAGCGACTGCTGAAATCCAAACGGATCTCAACGTCAGCAGGAACGAGTTCTAGGCTCTCTACAGTTCGCCTCAGTGACAAACCCAGCGCTACGTGCACAGCTAAAGGATGCCGCGGGAGTCTGGAGACGTTCTGCATCCATCGCTCGAAGAGACCTCAAGAGACGGCTCCCAAACAGACTTCGGCTTCTCCTCCAGCCGTGGTCGGAACCAATGGCCCTGAAAAGGTCCATCCCTCTTCAACACCCACCTCCATCACTCAACATCCACACGGACGCTTCGCTGGAGGGTTGGGGAGGTCACTCCCACCAAAAACAGGCTCAAGGCACATGGTCTCCCCTATTCAAGACGTTTCACATCAACATCTTGGAGGCCATGGCGGTCCTTCTAACGCTGAAGAAACTCTCCCCGCCTCCCTCGATCCATATTCGTCTAACCCTAGACAACTCGGTGGTAGTTCGATGTCTCAATCGCCAAGGCTCAAGATTGCCCCAGATAAATCAGGTGCTTCTGACAATCATCCGTCTGGCAGAGAAGAAGAAATGGCACCTGTCTGCAGTTCACCTACAAGGATTCCGCAACGTGACGGCGGACGCTCTATCCCGGACAAGCCCGATAGAGTCGGAATGGTCTCTAGACGCAAGATCATTCTCCTTCATCTCTCACCAAGTCCCAGAACTTCAGATCGATCTCTTCGCAACGAGCGACAACAATCAACTTCCTCGATATGTGGCCCCGTACGAGGACCTCAAGGCAGAAGCGGTGGACGCCATGTCACTGGTCTGGAACAGATGGTCCAAGATCTACCTGTTCCCTCCCACCAACCTTCTGCTGAAAGTCCTCTCCAAGCTGAGAACCTTCAAAGGGACAGCGGCCCTAGTGGCTCCCAAGTGGCCCCGGAGCAATTGGTACCCCCTGGTCCTGGAGCTGCAGCCCATGCTGATCCCTCTCCCGGGCCCAGTTCTCTCCCAGCGAGTACAGAAGTCGACTGTCTTCGCTTCATCATCGAAAATCAAGGACCTTCATCTCATGATTTTCTCTCCCTAGCCGCGAAGAAAAGGTTTGGGATCTCGAAGAAAAGTCTAGACTTCCTCGAGGAA
>NC_090758.1:18540451-18575451 GCF_036898095.1 Palaemon carinicauda
AGTTGCACGGTCAACATTATTCACTAGTCGACTGGCCAGACAGTGCTACATTGGATCCTTTACATACACATACACCGAATAGTGTGGAGAAGGACACTCCAAAATCAAACAATTGTTCTCTAGTCTTGGGTAGTGCCATAGCCTCTGTATCATTGTTTTCCACTGTCAAAGGTTAGAGTTCTCTTGTTTGAGGGTACACTCGGGCACACTATACTGTCTTATTTGTCTTCCACTTGTTTTGTTAAAGTTTTTATAGTTTATGTGAAAAATATTTATTTTAATGTTACTTTTCTTAAAATATTTTATATTTCCTGTTTCCTTTCCTCACTGGGCTATTTTCCCGGTTTGGGCCCCCAGGCTTATAGCATCTTGCTTTTCCAACTAGGGTTGTAGTTTAGCAAGTAATAATGATAATAATAATAATGATAATAATAATGATAATAATATGATTCTAATAATTCACTAAACGCCTGAGCATCATGATTTGATGCGTCATCCATCCAAAAATTGATGTCTCCACAAATAACTAATTCATTTTTCTCCATGATAATCATCTCAATGAGTGCACTGAATTCTTAAAATAAGATACTAGTGTTGGTTCTCAGAGGTTTGTAGACTGTTACAAAGGATATTTTTCTGTTTTTTTTTTTTTTTTTGCTTAAAGTTAATTTTTATATATGCATAGCTTGTTACACTAGTTCTTTTTAACATTTTGAGATTTTAGTAACTTTTATGAATAAAGAGTCTGACACCCCCACCAGACCTAACTTCTCTCGATTTGTGAAAGAAGGTGTGTGTGGGGGGGGGGTGTCATTTTAGTGATCTTAGCCTTGTCCAAGTTGTTTAACCATGTTTCAGATAATGCTAGTATGTCCAAATATTTATCGTTTATCAATTCTCGAATTTGAATAGTTTTATTACCTACAGATTGTATATTTACATAGCCACAGTTTATGATATCCCTAGTAACCATGATCAGCATTTTCTGCTAGTCTTCTCAATTCCAAGTTATAAGCTTTGCAGTCTCTAGAATTTACTATGTAGTCACTTGGTTTGTTTAACTTTGCGCAGTTAATGCAGTTTGACACTTGTGAATTACACTCCTTGATGGAATGTTTTCCTGAACATTTCCCGCAGACTTTAGCATCATTCTTAGACTTGAAATCTTTTTGAAGATGTCCATACCTCTGACAGTGGTAGCAGGTGACCATGTGGTACCTATCACGTATGTTATAAGTACCCCATTGCAACAAAACTTTGTCCCCATTATCATGAATAGTCCTTTGAACTTCAGGATCACATTTCAGCACATAGTGGGTAGTCCCACCTGAAGCTGTTTTCTTCAGGACTACACATATCTTCTCTTTATTTTGGATTTGGTCCAGGCAACGATTTCTGTGAATCAAAGCATTTATTACATCATTTTCATCATTGTACACATTGCATATAATTTTTTTTTTCAGTTTTAGTTTTCCAATTTTTTACGTTTGTGTCGACAACCAATGTCTAAATTTTGTTTTTAGCTTCTTTTCTTATCATTTTGTTTCAAAGATTACAACAACATTTCCATTCAAAGTTGACCATGTTAAGTATAGAAATGTTCTTTAAGTGCCTGTTCAACCTCATGTTTTCTTTCAGTAATTTTAGTTGTTGTATTTGTTGATTTAATTACCAACAGATTTTTTCCTTAACTTTGTCAGCATATATCGTTTCTCTGGTTTTGGGTTCATCAATGATTGAAGTGTTGCCTTGATTGATTCCATATTCATAGCGAGATTAACAACTTTCTCAGTGACGTCAGTAGTCTTGGTGAAAGTTTTTTTCCAATTCAGCAATTCTTGCATCTTGTTCGCTCTGGGCCTCTTTACTTATATTCACATCTTCCTTCCATTTAGATATACAGTTTATAAATTAGCTTGTCTGGCTTTACCTACGCAGTGTGGGCATAACTAATCTAGCTTCTTTCGTTCATTATCAGTGATGCCTGTCACTATACACACACATTTCTTATGATAGAATCTATTGTATTCACATCCTACTCATTTTTTCTGGTCTCCCTCCATGGTTTCACATATGAGGCAGAAAAAGTTAGGGACAAACATATTGTACTATTTCTTCTCATTTAGGTTTCTCCATATGATTAACTAATATCTTTTCAATGATATTCTAAGCAAGAAACAAAAGCTAAAATACGACTCAGGGCGAGTGTTAAACTGAGCTCTGCGCAAAACACATCCACACCTCAGTGGCGTAGCATAAACCCTTTAATTTATGGCCAACCCCGGTCCTTGAGAGATAGTGCTGCTTCCCCTAGCGAAGCAGCCCCACCTCTCCCCCCGTGTGAGGCCTTGTCTCTGCCTCCCTTTTTACAGATGTTGTCGTCCTTTGGGCTTCTGGGTCCACCCTCCAAGGACTCATTGCTGCAATTCATCATTCGTGGTGCTAGTGCGTAGCCTTTGTCGACTTCGGAGTTGGATCCTCTGTCATGCACCGATATTGTGGTGTCTGGGGCATCTTCTGTGGCAGCTGCCGACGCCCCTACACCTTCAAACTCCAGCTTTTGCTGCTGACTGTGTTTCCCCCCTGTTTCTGTTCATCCTTCAAGAGGGAAACTAAGTTCTTCGTCTGTCTCTCCTTTGAGTGTTTCTTCTCCTCGGAGGATTTCACTCATAGAGACTCCTCTCTGGAGGACTGCTGCTTCTAAAGGGCAGCTTGCTAATCTCCCGGCCCCAAGAGGGTGTCTTCGATATGTCGCAGAGCTTGCCCTCCTTTTCGGCTTAGATGTGGCCCTTCACCGTGGGTGTAAAGACGGCTCTTCGGCTCTTCAGCCTCATCTTAGCAGCCGTCCGCCGCAGAGAAGCCTCCGCTTCAGTCGTCTCCCGGCCCTCGACTTTCACCTGTTCCTGGACCTTCTGACAACGCTGCCGCTAGTCCTCCGACATCGGCCCTGGACTCTTCTGTGGATCTTTCGCGATCCCCGTCGGAGGATGTTCGCCCTTCCAAAGGATACATTCCTGTTGCAGACCTTCCTTCACGCCAACCTGCCGACCGCCTTACCGTTCTTTTCTCCTGTTCATTGTCTGCCTCCTCATAATGCTCCTCCGAAGCATTTGGCTGTGCGCAAACCCTCTCCAGCGCACCAGTGCCCTTCAGTGCACCAGCACTCACTAGCATCACATCAGCCCCCTCCAGCACTCTAACGCTTCCCAGGGCATCATCGCTCTCCAGCGCTTCAACACTCTTTGGTGCATCAGCGTTCGCCTGCTCATCAGCGCCTTCCAATGCCCCAGCGATCTCCTGATCGCCAGCGCTCTCCAGCGCACTCTCGCCGTTCTAGAGACCAGCATTTGCCAGCTTGCCAGTGCTCACCGGTTCACCTTCGCTTGCCAGCGCAACAGCGCTCTCCAACTCATCAGCTCTCCTATACAACAACGTTTTCATGTCCAGTAATGTTCTCCTGAACGTCAGCTCTCTCTAACTTGCAAGTTCTCTCCTGTGCACCAGTGCTCTCCTAAGCGCCAGCACTCTCCTAGGCGCCAGCGCTCTCCTTCGTACCAGAGCTTTCCTGCACTTCAGCACTCTTGTGCTTGCCAGCGCTCACCTGCGCACCTACGTTTACCTGCGCACCAGCGGTCTCCGGTGCAGCGCCTTAATGTGCGCGATCACTCTCCTGCGCACAAGCCCGTTCTGGCTCACCAGCGCTTGCCAATGTGCCAGCGCTCTCCTGCGCACTTGCGCCAAATCCTAGAGCAGGTTCCTTTGGTTTCAAAACATTCTCAGAGGCGAAAGGAACTTCACAATAATGATTGTTACAGGTCACCATTGCCCCATTCCCCTCCCCGTAAACCCATTACAGTACGACCACCTGGGAAAGAGAAAGGAGGCTCCCCAGAAGGGTTCAGGATCTTTGAGATTCTGTCTTCGAAGGCGGACTCACCGCCGCAAACATCGGTAGAGATTCCTCGCAGGGAACCTTCAGTTCCTTTCCCTTCAAGGGATATTTCTGACAGTGCATCAGTCAGCAAGCAGCATTGGTTCAGTACCATAGTCAGAGCAGTGGTGCAAGTCTTCAGGCCTGTCATGTCATCTTGCTCTTCAGAGACCTACCATTCAACGGCACCAGCAGACCTACTGCGAGGAACCTTGGCTTCTTATCCCCTGAAGAGGAAGAGAAGAGTCTCAGATGCGGTCACATCCTCAAGGGTGAAACTAAATCCTGTTAGGCCTTTGAGGCCTGTCTTTCCTGTCTCCCGCTGAACATTCTCCTACCTCATCTTTGCCAAGGGAGTCGCGCGAGGCTCGGACTTCCCTTCCACCTTCGAAGGAAGCTTCTCCTCTCAAGGAGAGTTCTCCACCGACAGAAGTCAGGAGGGACAAATCCATCTGGCCTTCAATGCCCGAGTCCTACCTCCCTCCTCGAAAGGAGTCAAATGACTCAAAAACTCCTCCAAAGTTTTCTTCAAGGATCTCCAGGCCTGCAGGAACCACGACCCATGACCCACCCCGAGAGAAGCTCTCTGCTGTGGAAGAAGGAGACTTTGTTGCTAGTCTCACTTTGGAGGGAGAGCAAAAATAGTCTGAACATGCATTCTGGCGAGTCCTGACTCTTATTAGGGTACTCAACGGGTTTACCAATCTGGAGATACCACCACAAGAGGGCAATGACATAGTCTTAGACCGTGTCCTTGGCACTCAGGATCCTTCAAAGACCAGTGCAGCCTTGCCCTTGTCTCAAGGCCTAAAAAGGCTAAAATTGCCTAACAGCTCTCCGAACTCTCCTCCTCCCAACGTTCCAGCTCTACCGCCAAGCTTCTCCCACCTCCTCCTCCCAATGTTCTGGCTCTACCGCCAAGCTTCCCCCACCTCCTCGCGTCCAACGCCGGAGATATTTTGAGATCTTGGACGAGCCTTGTCCAGCTCTTCCTCGTCATCACTCTCAGAAGAGCTCACCAAGGGAGTCTCTGTAGAGAGGCTCTCCAGCCATCAGGTCTCGTTCTCGGCATCTGAGGTCCTCAACCAGGAAAAGGTCATGAAGTATGCCATGGAGGCTACTTCGGGCTTGTTCTTTTGTTGGGGACCCTGGGAATCCTGGTACGAACCGAGGATATCAACCGGGAACACACCAGGAAAGCTATGGAAACTTTCCTTTTCCCAGGCACTCACACTATCGAGTTTCTCGCCCATCAAGTCTCGAAATCATGGGTGAACACCATTCTGAAACGTCCAGATGCTGTGTCTGAGAGATTCCATCAGTAGGTCCCGAATGCTGAAATCCCTAGGATTGAACTCCTCTTTAGAGGGATCCTCTCTTTTTGAGCAAAAGGATTGGTAACATGCTGCTGAGAGATGGAGAAAGTTCCGCCAGGACTCCTTCCTCTACAGGGCTTTGACTTCCAAGCTCTATAAACCACCAGTTTCTCAGCAGTCCTGTCCAATGAAGACCATGATGAACAAGACAGCGTTGAAGACTGTGGTGTCTAAAAAGCCCTTTCCGACCAAAATTGGGAAAGGCACTAAAATTTCCTAGAGGGAGCAGCTGAGGCCGCAAACGCTAGGAAAGGCATTCCCTCCGCTTGTCCACCAGTGGGGGGGGGGTGCCTACAAAGTTGCTGGAACAGGTGCACGGAAGCAACTCGGGGCTGAACCCGTTCACAACATCTCTCCCTCCTCTGATCAGGAATCCAATGTCAATAGATTCCTTTGCGATGGGATCAGCAATGGGGCTAGTCCTCTGGGCAGAAGTCTAAACCCTGTTGAAGAAAGGCACTCTGCAGGAGGTCCTCGACGAGTCACCAGGCTTCTTCAGTCGACTCTTTCTTGTGAAAAAAGCATCTGGAGCTGGAGACCCGCCATCAGCTCCGAACAAATTTGTCAAGCAAACTCTGTTCAGCATGGAGATGGCAGACACAGTCAGACAAGTGGTAAGACCACGGGACTTCATGTGCACACTGGACTTAAGGGACACTTTCTTCCTGATCCCAATCCATCCATCTTCAAGGAAGTACTTTAATATTTAGCCTAGACATCAGGAAATACCAGTTCAAGGAACTGTGCTTCGATCTTTCCACATCATTTCGGAAGTCTTCACCAGAGTGTTCACCCTAGTATCATCTTGGGTACACAGGATTGGCATCTGTTTCCTCCATTATTTGGACAACTGGCTAATCCTAGCGGACTTGGTGTTAACCCTTCTTCAACACCGAGACAAACTTCTGAGGTTTTGCCAAGATCTCAGGATCATGGTAAACCTCGAGAAGTCCTCCCTGCTTCCTATGCAGAGACTGCGTAGGAAGGTCGCATGCCCATTTCTCAGACGAGAAATTTCCAGCCCAAACATGGCTACGTCTTCTTGGACACCTTTCATCTCTGGCCGTCTAGTTCCCAATGGTTGCCTCAAGATTTGATCTCTCCAGTGGTGACTCAATTTCCGGTGGAATCAGACCTTCAACTTCCCGGACATCCTGATCCCCATGGGATCAGTGGAACAGACAGACCTCAAATGGAGGGTGTCAGATGAGAACCTACAAAAGGGAGGGGATCTTCTCGTCTTCCCCCCAGATTTGATGTTGTTCTCAGATGCTTTTTATAAAGGGGGGCCCCACATGCTGCACCACATGACCTCAAGCCTCTGGTCAGTGTCAGAAGAGTACCTCTAAATAAATCTCTTAGAGAGGAAGGCTGTTTTTCTGACCCTTCAACAGTTCCACCAGTTCCTGGCGGGCCACTCAGTGGTGGTGATGAGCGACAACATCACAGTAGTGGCTTACATCAACAAACAAGGAGGTACCTTTTTGCAGCGTTATCCCATCTAGCAGTACAGATACTGAGACGGGCCGAGAATCACTTGATACTACTATCGGTACACTTCATTCCAGGCAAGAGGAATATGGTCGCCAACAATCTGAGCAGAGCATTTTAGATAGTGAGTACCGTGTGGTGTTTGGATCATCTAGTAGCCAACAAAGTCTGCGTGAATGAAAAAATTTGATTGGCTCTTATTCTTTTCTTCATCCTCCCCTCTCTTGAGGAAAACAGCATCCTGGGTTCTCTGCATAAGCTGACATCAAACCACTGCAGTTAAACCGTGCTTCCTTCTGTTCCTAGTATTAAGCTAATAATGTTGCGTCCCCCTAACCTGTTGAGGCAGTGTAAGGAAAGTCCTTGTTACAACAGTTTTTCCTACAAAGACTCGGAATAACTTTTACCTGAACAGTCACACTTTTAAACATAACACAAAGCTTGCGTAGGGCACGGACCTTGCATAGCAAGGTTTAGCGAGGTGCAGAGACTCCTTATTTTTGGTACAAACCTATTTAAAATAAGGAGCCCCCAAGTAAAGCCGAAAGCCAGTTTCACAGGGACGTCCACCCTTCTAATGGGTGAAGCACCCCTGATAAATAGCGTAGGTTTGTATTCCATTTACGTAAAAAATAACAAATTCGTAGATAATTTGTATTTTTCCTAACGATACAAACCCTTAGCTATTTATGCAAGCTTACCCCCCAGCCCTATCCCCCATGAAGCCCTACCTCCAAGCAAAGTGAGCCAACTCACCAGTGTGTGAGCGGGAGTGGTAGCAAGCTATTCCCACTACCCCCGCTAACTACCGGAATTGGTAGTTAACCCTCACTAAAATATCACTGGTTTGTTCTTTCAGCTTTGCTAAAAGTAATAACCCGTAATAAATAGCTAAAGGTTTGTATAGTTAGGAGAAATAAAAATTATCTACAAATTTTTCATATTAAGGGCACGGAGTTAATTTGATTCAAATCTATGTGTCTGTCTGCCTTTCTCACTACATCCTGCCTAATTATTTAAAATTTTTACTTAAGAGATTTTTATTCATGTAAGGTACAGTTTTTGTGGTGAGACATACATTTTCATTTTTTATACATTTGAGGCATCTACACTTTGTGTTGGTCGTTTTCTGGGATATTCAAGTCTCTCTTGCCAAGGTACTGCTTCTGAAGCATAGTTGTAGGCCAGGTAATCTCGGACATTCTATGATTGTCTTGCATAGTTTGATCCCTTTCAATGCATGAGTTACTCTATGAGATTTGGCTCCTCCCTCCAAGCTCCAGGTAGCATGTTGTGCTGAGCATCTTCGCGGTTGACGTCGGTAGGAGCAAAGGGATAGTTGTCGAGTATGAGATTGTGAAAGATACATTCACACATGGTGAGCAGCGGCACTATTTTAGGTTCCCATTGTGGGGTGGTGCCGAAGAATTGCAATCTCATTTGCAGGATACCGAATGCATTCTTCACCACACGACGAGCACTATGGTGAACCTGGGATGTGTAGAAGTATGGTTTCATTAGTGTTGTCTTGAGGGCGAAGGCATCATCTGCTGTTATGTGGAAGGGGATTGGAGTGTCATCATTCGGGAGATTGCTGTCCCAAGAAATCCCACTTGGTTTTGCTCGATGGTATGATGAAGGTTACACTTGACCTAGGTTCCTCCATTACCAGCACCTCCTTCGGCACCTACGTCGACGTTCGGGAACTTGTACTTTGCATCTGCGAAAGCTATGAATATGATGCTTTGGAACTTCTTGTAGTTACAGTATAGTGATCCTCCTTTCTTGGGCTTCTTTATAGGAACATGCTTTCCATCAAGTGCCCCTCCACAATAATGGTAATTCTATTTCTTTATGAATACTTCCATGACTTTTTCACTCCTCTGGAGTTTTGGGGCACTCTAGGACTTCATGTTTGTAGGTGTCGATGATGGCTTTGCACACTTTAGGCCCAAATCTGTAAATCGCACTTACGGAGACTTGGAAAGTATATTGCAGACTTGTTTAGGAATCCCCAGTTGCCAGGAAGTGGAGGGTGACAGCCAGTTTCAATCCCACTGTTAGAGGATCTCTTATTCTCGTCTGTCTTGGTGAGCCTTGGAGAAATGAGGTCAATCAACCATCTCTGTAAACCCTCCTGGTGTGATCCGAATGAAGTTCTTGTAACCCTTAGGGTCTTCTCGGAGTAGTTCGTGTAGCAGGTGGTCATAATCTCCTTGCATGGAGATTTATCTAAATGAAAGGAAAATAAATCGCTCATGTGTTTGATATGCGTATAGCATTGTGAGTCCATACATACCAGAAAGTAATGTTCATTGTTTTTTTAACATTGAATATGTACTTATTGATATAAAATTAATTGTAAATAAATAATTATTAGACTAAAAGGAAAAATATGTAACAATCTTTTATTCCATTACCGAAATGAAAGAAAAACAAATCGTGAATGTGTTTGATATGCATACGTTGTAAGATTGTACGTTCGTACATACCAGAAAGTACTGTTCATGTTTTTTTTTTACTTGGATATGCACTTATTGATTAAAAATTAATTATAAATAAATAACCAGCCACCCGTTGAGATACTACCGCTAGAGAGTTATGGGGTGTTTTGACTGGCCAGACAGTACTACATTGGATCCTCCTCTCTGGTTACGGTTCACTTTCCCTTTGCCTACATACACACTGAATAGTCTGGCATATTCTTTACATATTCTCCTCTATCCTCATACACCTGACAACACAGATTACCAAACAATTCTTCATCACCCAAGGGGTTACTGCACTGTAATTGTTCAGTGGCATTTTCCTCTTGGTAAGGGTAGAAGGGACTCTTTAGCTATGGTAAGCAGCTCTTCTAGGAGAAGGACACTCCAAAATCAAACCACTGTTCTCTAGTCTTGGGTAGTGCCATAGCCTCTTGGGTTAGAGTTCTCTTGCTTGAGGGTACACTCGAGCACACTCTCCTATCTTATTTCTCTTCCTCTTGTTTTGTTAAAGTTTTTATAGTTTATATAGGAGATATTTATTGTTGTTACTCTTCTTAGAATATTTTATTTTCCTTTTTTCCTTTCCGCACTGAGCTATTTTCCCTGTTAGAGCCCCTGGGCTTATAGCATACTGCTTTTCCAACTAGGGTTGTAGCTTAGTAAGTAATAATAATAATAATAATAATAATAAAAGTAAAAATATGTTACTATCTGTTATTTATTTACCGCGATGAAAGAAAAATAAATTGCTAATGCGTTTGATATGCATACGTAATGGCATTGTGAGTTCATGCATACCACACAGTACAGTTCGTTGGGATTTTTAATTTAAATATATACTTATTGAAATAGAATTGATTTTAGATAAATAATCATTAGACTTAGGGGAAAAAGTATGTTAGGAACTGTTCTTTATTTACCAAAATAAAATAAAAATAAAACACTAATGTGTTTTACTGTATATGCATACGTTGTAGCCTTGTGCGTTTGTACATATAATAGTTTTGTTTATTGTATTTTTCAAGTTAAAAATGTACTTAATAATATCAAATTCATTGAAAGTAAATAATCATGAAATTAAAAGGAAAGATGTGTGAGAGAGAGAGAAAGGGGAGGGGGTGGAGGAAGGGGACGGCAGCAAGGCAGGCGACAGCCGACAGTGGTGACAAGAGTGATGCGTCAGATTGTGAATGTACATGGGTAATAACTTATTTTATTATAAAACAACTACAGGTAGAGTAAGAATGTGTGTTTTTATAAATTTTGTGACCTTCAAATATATTAAGAATGTGTTTGAGTCCCTCACCCGAGAAGGTAGATTGTGTATTTTGTACTTACGAACGAACCTTTTGTAATAAACCCATATGCCGACGTCTCATTATCCGTCTGCACGGGTCATATTGGTGTCAGGTGTAAAAAATACGTGATTGTCTATGCTGTGAGTGAATTTGTTCATTGAGCCGGTGAAATAAAAGTTCAAGTTGCCGAGATACACAAGGACTAACATAGCAGACACTGCTACTGCAGAAGATGAGAATGAAGAAGCAGTGAGATATAGCATTCCCGATGAAGAATATAGACAGGAAATTAGAACGCAAGAATTGGAAAATAAGATAGAACAGTTGGAAGAGTTAGTTAACAGATTGGTGGTGGAACAAGAACAGGAGCGGAGTGCAACCACAGCATATCTGACGTCCATAAACAAAGTTCAAAAGCACACGTGAAAGTACACATGCACAGCCGAGTGAAGATACGCAAATCGTAGTTCGAAAGTTGCCAAAACTCCAGGCAAATGTTAGGCCTTTCGATGAACAATGGCCTAAAGAAGGGTTTCAAAATTGAAGTGTTTTTGAGAGATTTTGAAGTAGCCACATAGGGGTGTTCGGAAAAAGAAAGCTATTCAAATAATTAGATTACTTAAAGATGCTCTGGCTATGGAATTAATGTGTTGGCCACAAGAAATTTTAAGAACTTATACTGAAATAAAACGACGTCTAATTGAGAAGTATGCCTTGCCTGATACGAGATAGAGAGACCTAAAAGAAAATTACAAACCCAAAATACGGGAAGGTGAATGCGTTCTTAGTTTTGCAACTTGCATTTTTGGGGATTGCGATTCGTTTGCTACCCGGAGTGCCAATCACCCAGCAGGTGATAAAAAGGCAATTGCCCATAAACATATCCGCAGATTAGTAAACCCGTATTTATGTGGTTATATGTTCGATGACAATCGCTCATTAGCAGATGTAGTGAGTCCGATACAAAACATTTTAGACAGTTTGCCAGAAGAAAAAAGGATTGGGAATAACGGGGCCGATTCTGAGAAGTTGGCAGCCATGAGAGGAAGTTGACCCCCGAAGAGTGGTAAGGGGGAATGCAGTCAGCAGATTAGCAGAGTCTTCAGATGTTGGCACTGTGGGGGAGAGGGGCACCGACGAGTGGAGTGTCCCACCCAAGGATCCCCCCGCTGTTACACTTGTCAGGCCTACAGTCATTTATCTCGAGAGTGCCGAGCAAAAAACGCTTGGGGCGACAGGCAGGGGCGCACGCACACCTCCCCCCGCCCAACGTCCTAGGAAAAGGAAACAGAGGAAGGGGGAGACAAGGGAGTTCGATCCCCCCCCCATATGACATTGTGGAGGATTAATTTGATTTTGATTTATTTTTTTTGTTTTGCCAAATCGAGAGAGAGAGAGAGAGAGAGAGAGAGAGAGAGAGAGAGAGAGAGAGAGAGAGAGAAAGAGAGTGTTGTTTTTTTTTGTTCATCGTTAGCCGGCTGTGAAGTGATTTTTCTAGTATTGGAGTAAGTACTGTTTTATTTATTTTTGTTTGGCGCGATCATGAATGATAGAAAGTTATTTATTTATCTTTGATTATAGTGCGATAGTTTAGTTAGTTAGTTTTCGTAAGTGTTTTTTTCTTTTTTATTGCAGGCTGTAATTCCTCCTTTAGGCTCCTTTAGACTCCTTGGAGTTTTAGGTTGCCCTTGAAGGTGTTGCTTGCCTACCTGCTTTGTATGAATAGCTTGATGATGACGACCTGGACCGTATAATATGAACGTAGGAATAGACTGCAGATATATATATTTACCTAGAATTTTGAGCGTTGACGACCCGGCTGGAAATAGATTTATTCCTTAGACTCTTTTAAACTCCTTTGGAGTTTTTGTTTGTCTGTAGCCTGTTGGTTGCCTGCCGCACATTTAATAGATTGATGACGACCCTGTATGTTAAATCAGATAAGGATTTGGATAGACCGCTCATGTATTTGTTAACGACCGAGCCTAATAAGTCCCGGATGATGATGATGATGATGATGACGACGCCACTGGTTTGGCCTGGACATGGAGATGATATAAGAGTATAGTTAAGCGATTGCGCTGTGAAATTGGCCGTAGGCTAATACTTTTGCCAAGAAGTTGTGGCAGTGGACTAGGAGTTACCCGTATGTGGACGACGGTTACCACACAAACTTACATATTGAATATTTTAGCGTTTTCACTCATGTTGGTGGTAGATATGATTATTGTTTCTGGGTTAGTGTTACGTGATTTGTTTTAGTGTTAAGTATTTTCGGTACTGTGTGGGAAGTAAGTGTTTTCGGTAATGTGTGAACTATTGGTGTTGGGTTTGTAAAGTTTTCTGATTATTGGTGAGTTTTGTGTACCACACACACCGTTATATTATTGAAATATAAGTCTGTTATTTTTTTTTGTCTGTTTGGGTTAAGTCTGTTTAATGAAGTGTTTTGTTTTTGTTGCGTTTAATATAGTTTTAAGGTTATGTTTTGTTTGTTTTCCCTTCGTGCAATCGTCCAGTTTGAAGTAAAGTAAGGGGAAAGTTTGTATTGTGGGATATTTGAAAGTAAGAGTGATCAAAGGTGTGGGGGTTTGTTTTTGTTTACATACCGCCACAACAACACAAGCAGTAGCCAAGGAAGCAGTGACAGACTTGACAGAGCAGGCACTCGGACCTCCATCAGTACCCCTGGTCCTCTCTCTAATGCTGCGGGGGTGAGGTCGGGGATACCGATGGAGGTCCGAGTGCAGCGGCATGGCGGCCGAGGTCAATAGCCCGTGCTCCATATCTCGTAATGGCCATCTGGGAATGTTAATAGTAAGGATCGTCTTGCAAGATAATGCCATCCGGGCGCTGATTGACACGGGAGCCAATGTTTCATTGATTGAAAAAAAATTCTTTTCAAATCCACTACAGCCAGCGACATCCATTGTTCTTGACACGCCAGGAGGAAATAAACCACACATAAACCACACATCAATCGTCCAGTTTAAGGTGGGGTCTGCGAAGTTCACACATGATTTTTTTTTTGTCTTGCCCACCTTGGAAATTCCAGGATTCGAGGCCATCTTAGGAATAGACTTTATATCTAATAATCAAATATGCATTTTTGGGAAAAAATATACAATAACAGTAAAAGCAGGAGGGTACATTTTGCCGATAGAAAGTCATGAGACTGTAAGTGCATGTGTTAGAATGGAGAGATGTTTAAGTACGGTAACAGCTGTACCTGAGAGAGGAGAAGAGTTGTCCCCCCAGACCCATACATGCATATCTGTGACCCTGTGTCACCCTCTTGCGGAAGGAACCAAGGTAGTTGTTAAACCCCATGACAATTGGGCCCCTATGATATTAGAGGGCTTGACAGAAATTAAAGAGAGCAGAGCTGATATAATGATAGATAATTTGTTAAATAAAACTGTTGTTTTAGGAAGTGATTCTGTGTGTGAATTAGAGTTATGGGAAATTGCTTATACCGTAATGGGATGTTGGGAGCCACAACTCCAGCCCGCACAGACGAATGCACTCAGAATTTGCTTATGCAAGCATGAAAATTATGTCCCTCAGAATATCAGCCTGTAGTTAGTGACATTGTCAATAATTATTCCGATGTAATTGCAATTGGAGATGAGCCACCCGGGAGGATTGATGGATTTCCCTTTAGCATTGAAACTGGGCAGGCGGAGCCGATCAGGTCAAGGCCTTATAAGGTACCCATTTATTTCCAGGGAGAGATAGAAAGGGAAATTAGTAAATTCAGGGAACAAGGGATAATTGATTAGAGTGAATCTCCCTGGGCTTCTCCAATTGTAGCTGTCAGGAAAAAGGATGGATCAGTAAGATTGTGTGTTGATTATAGGAAATTGAATGCAATCACTAAGGATAAGGTATTCCCATTGCCCTCAATCGAAGAATTACTTGTGAAAGCACTGGATAGCACATATTTTACAACTGTTGATTTAAAATCTGGATACTATCAAATACCCATTCAGGAAGACAGTAATTGTAAAACGGCATTTATAGCTAACAATCAATTATTTCAGTTTAATTTTCTTCCTTTCGGTGTTAAAAATGCTCCAAGTCATTTTTCTAGAGTAATGATGGCGGTTTTATCGCCCTTAATTGGCCATAATGTTCTTGTTTATTTAGAGGATATCATAATTACAGGGAAAACGGCCGAACAACATAATAATATTCGTAAAGTTTTAGAAGGATTGCGACGTAATGGTATGAAAATAAATTTGTCAAGGTGCAAACTTTTCTGTAAACAGGTTGAATTTTTAGGTCACATAATAACCCCAGAAGGTATCCAACCCTGCCCCAGTAAAGTAGTGGCTATTACAGATTTCCCCAGGCCAGGTAACTCTAAGGAAGTAGCTGGGTTCCTTGGGCTCGCTGGGTATTACCATAAATTCATAAGAGGTTTTGGAGAGATAGTGAGACCCTTAGGTGCTTTAAAGAAACAAAAAGTAATAAATTGGGGAGAGGAAGAAGAAAGGGTGAAACACCAACTTAAGGATATCCATTCGCCTTTTTCGTGAAAAATACTTGAAACGCTGTAGATTTAACCATTTGAAAGCTGTCTTAACTAGCAATGAATTACTCGCATATCCTAGATTTGATCTCCCGTTTTTGGTGACAACAGATGCGAGTAGCGTAGCTAATGGTGGCGTAGTTTCTCAACGATATAATAAAGGCAGAGAGAGACCCATTTGTTTTGCTTCCCGGGCATTAAAAGGGGCAGAAAAGAATTATGGTACACTCGATCAAGAGGCTTTGGCTATTCTTTGGGTTCTAGAGAGGCATCAGTTCTTTTTATTGGGTCAGTCAATTGAGTTGCATAGCGATCATCGCCCCTTACGTGATTTGTATTATAAAAATGATTTGACCTCTTGTCAAGTGAGATGGATTGAGAGATGATTAGAGTTTAATAAAAAGGGTTTTCACCACATAGAAGGTAAGGCTAACAAGGTAGCTGATGCTCTCTCTAGAATTGCAGTAATAGGAGTAACAACTAGGGCACAAAAGAGAAACGAAGAACGTAGCCAAAATAGTGAAGACCCCCATCATAATAGAGGAAATAGAGAACGGGATGAGAGTTCTCGCGATGCACATGCAGTAGACGGGAGAGAGAGTAGACTCAGGAGAGCGAGAGAGAGAGTAGACTCAGGAGAGCGAGAGAGAGAGAGCGATACAAATGGCCAACAGGAATATATGTGGATGACCGAGGACATGACCAGGGGTGTCCAGAATGAATGCCCTGATCATGCAGGTTTGATTGACTTGGGAGGTTGGGACATAAAAGAAGTCCGAGAGGTACAGAAAAAAGACGAATGGATAGAAAGAGTGCGAGCAGTGATTAAAAGGGAATCGAAGAGTTATCCGTCATTTCTGAATGTGCCTCGTGAGGAATTTTTTATTGAAAATAATGTCTTATATTGTGCTTACGAGAAGAGGGGAGGGGAATTCTGTGCACGGGTAGTTCTTCCTCCCTCTTTAATTAAACGAGCCATCCACATTGTGCATGCAAGTCCGTATGCAGGGCATTTAGGGATTGATAGAACATTAAGGAGAGCACGTGAATCCTTCTTTTGGTTAAGAATGAAAAAATCTATAGAGAATTATATAAAAGGTTGTCATGCTTGTAACTGTTTCAAAGAACATAAAAACCCTGTACCGGAAGCCAGAAAATGGCAGTTAGTTCCCATTAAATTCTATAGAGTGCATATGGATGTAGTAGGACCATTTCCTACTGGGTTAACACAATATAAGTATATATATGTATTTGTGGATGCACTTACTCGGTACACTCATACTTACGCAAATGTTGGATAAATTTGCAAATTCATTAGCCCAGGCGCTGTGCTCTTTCATTACTAGGTTTGCTTGCCTGAAAGTTGTGATAAGTGATAATGGTCTTGAGTTTATAAATAAGGTGGTGGAATCGGTCATGGACTTGATGAAAATTCAACACTTTTCAGTGACAGCATAGAGGCCTTCAGCAAATGGCTTAGTAGAGTCGCATAACAGGGAAGTAGTGCGAATTTTGCGTTACTTAGTGGCTGATGACCCCATTCATTGGCTTGCCATGCTTCCTACAGCTGAGCTAGCTTTGAACATTGCATATAATGCTTCACTCAGGGACGCACCTTCCTTTTTAGTGTATGGACAGGATCCTGTGTTACCATGTACGGTACTCATTAATTCGTAACAATTGCCAAATAATTCAACTGAGCAATACCGTGTACATTATATTTATCAAGTTTATTGTGGAGAGTAATGAACACAACTGAAAGGTTTTTGAAAAGAGCTAATGGAAATCACAGCTCAAAGTATGATGGTCGGTTCAAAACCGCACCGGTAAAAGTATTTGTGGGCGATCGTGTGTATTTGAAACTATTACAGCCCAGGAAACACAAACTAGCGTTAGTGTATTTGGGTTCTTACCGAGTAAAGATTGTTAAGTCTAACACAGTTGTGATACAAAGCATTGTTAATGGCGCAGTGTCTGAACATCATCAGGCACACATATATGTGGTACCTGAAGAGGTAGTTTTCAGAAGTGTTCCTCCTTACCCCTGCATACGTGACATCCCCCGAGTTGATGGGTAGAAATTTTTTTTTCCCTTTGCTGCTGTTATTGTTTAAACAGACCTCATTTCTTCTTTCGACGTGTTTTAAATAATCGTGATGATAACAATGTGTTAAGTTGATGCTAAATTTATACGTAAAATGTTGTGGCAATTTTGCTGAGTGTGGAAATACTGATAACATTGTTGAGTGAACCTAAAAACAATCAGAGGTTAAATAGGTCAAGTGAGATCTGTCAGGCAGATGCTGTATTATTCATGTATTTATATGATTCATAGTTGCTGGGGCCGGGGCGGTTCCCGAGTGGCAAGTGGCTGCGGGATTAAAGTTCAGCCTTGAGGATAGGCAGTGTTAGAGAATGTGCAGATGTGAATACCTTATACTTAATGATATAAAAGGAGGGCAGGGATGAATGATTTTCTCGGGAAAACGGTGGTAGTGAGATGTGTTGCGAAATTGTGCCGTAAACCCAGACAAGTAAAATCGAGGGATGTAGGAATATCTATTCCTACCACTATCCCGCACAAGAAGCCCGTATTGCCCGCAACCAGAGGGAGGTTATTCATGAGGTTATATAGACCTGATGTTATGATTTTTTTATTCACTTTGGGTATTCTGTGTTTTGGTTGCAGAGGTCTTGAGAAGAAATGAGTGGAATTATTTATATTGTTTTGTGTATATTTTTACATGCAATATTTCATTTTTTATTTTTTTTGTGGAAGATGTGTTGTTTTTTTGGGTGATTTCTACATATATATATTTTATGTTGCATTTCTATTTAGTACATGCCATGCCTATTCCGGGTTGGAGTGTCCTCCATATATCATTGACTAGTGAGGACAAGTGCGCACCTTCTCCCGGAGTGAGGAGCTTGGGGGGGGTTAGTAATGTCCTAATTCATGTATGTGTGTGTGTTTTATAGCAAGGTAAATGAACTCAATATTCTTGAGTATTCCACAAAAACCTGTGTCAGCATGTATTGCAAACCTTGCATTTTGAGAACGAAGGCAGTAATTAGTTGCCGGTGAGCACTCGAGTTGATAAGTCCCTTACCTGAGAGGGTAGATTGTGTATTGTGTACTTACAAACGAACCTTTTGTAATAAATGAAGAAAACCCATATGCCGATGTGTCATTATCTGTCTGCACGGGTCATATATGTATATATATATATATATATATATATATATATATATATATATATATATATATATATATATATGTATATATATATATATATATATATATGTATATATATATATATATATATATATATATATATGAATATCTATATATATTGTATTTATATATATATTGATATATATATATATATATATATATATATATATATATATATATATATATATATATATATATATATATATATATGCATATATATATATATATATATATATGTATATATTTATATGTATGGATATATATGGCCTTTCATTAGAAGGGGCTAGCGTTCGATCCCAAGTATGAGGTAGAAATTTATTTCTATTTGAACACGATGTTGTGTTGATATTTATCCATATTGACTCATTAGGGGTAATTTGAATGAATTACTACCAATTGTGTCACGTGGTGGGCCGGGGAAATCGGGTAAAACTCGCTGGTAAGAGACTGATGTCTCGCCAGGTAAATCCTCGGACAGCTAGATTAGTGTCAGGTTCGGATTTCCTTTTATGGCCTCTCGTGGCATGGTTGGTTTCGACCTGGCCTTTCATTAGAAGGGGTAGCGTTCGATCCCAAATATGAGGTAGAAATTTATTTCTATTTGAACACGATGTTGTGTTGATATTTATCCATATATATATATATATATATATATATATATATATATATATATATATTATATATGTATATAAATATAAAGATATATAGTATATATATATATATATATATATATATATATATAGAGAGAGAGAGAGAGAGAGAGAGAGAGAGAGAGAGAGAGAGAGAGAGAGAGTGTGCTGCCCGGAGGTTCGCCACCAGGTGTTGGAACCTTCTCTTCCGAAGATGAGTCCCTCCATCATGCACTGTTCAGCAATCTTCCTGCTTGTGCGGAGTATTGCCAACAGTGGCAGTAGTTGTTGGTCACATTTTCCGATCCACGGGATAGACTTTCTTCACCTGTTCAGTATCCCCTGCAAGGGATTCCTCCGGTAGGAATTGGATTTGTCTATTCGGGTCCTTTGCTCTGATGTCAACCTTTCCCGTACGCGGAATCAGACCTCTCTTGAGTTCTGAGGGTAATCCCTTGGGGGAACCCAGAGAACAAGCTTCGGCTTCATTCTCAGACAACACTCGATGTCAACCTTCAAGGTCCAACGCCTCCAGGTGTTGAAACTTTCCCTTCCGAGGGAGAGCCCCTCTACCAGCCTCTGATTGGCAATCTTCCGGCTTGCGGGAGCAATTGCCAACAGGGGCAGCAGATGTTAGTTGCCTTTCCCATGCATGGGAGAGACTTCCTTCACCTGTTCGGTCTTTCCTTCGGGGGATTCCCCCGTCGGAAATTGGACTCGTCCAATCCCTGCCCTTCATCTTCGGGACCAGACCTTGTTATCCAACTGACTCGTTTTTGACAAATCTCGGTCTTGTTTTGAAGACCCTTCTCCCCCTGCAGACTTGTCTCTCCTGGAAGACTCGTGTCACCAGCAGACTCTTTTTGCCCTGCAGACTCGTTTCGCCCTGCAGACTCGTTTCGCCCAAGAAGACTAATCTCGTCCAGCAAAATTGTTTCATCCAGCAGACTCATCACAACCAGTCGACTCGTCTCGCCAACAGACTCGCCTTTCTCAGCCTTGCTCTAGGTACACCATCAGCTCACAATTCCATACGATCATCCTTCAACTCGGGATCACTGATGATCGTCGTCATCCTGTGATCGTCACTCACCAGATCACGATTGTCTCTCGTCATCTCCTAATATCCATTCGCCAACTCGCTGTTTGCTAGCTCAACGTTTGCCAGCTCCCCGTTCGGCTCCTGATCATCACTTCAGTTCCCCATTCACCAGCTCTTGCTTGTTGTTCAGCAGCTCGTGATCATCACTCGCCTGCTCATGATCGTCACTCATCAGCTCTTCCAGGATACTGGTGTCCCAGCAACCACTTCCATCTCTCATGATCATCACCATGTCAGACCAGCTGCGGCTCGGTTCCAATATTCTTTTACCGCTGCAGGCAACTTATCTCATCCTCTGATAGTGACCACTATTCAGTGTCACACTTCCCCTATCACTACTTTTCCTTCCTGGGTACAGTTGCACTTCGTGACAAACTGCTCTTTTGGTTGGCTTGTAGATTGCAGAACACTCAGGCTGTGATCCCCACTTCAAACAAGCAACTGCTCTTCCTGGTGAGACTCTACTCCTTCTCTGATCATCGGAGAGTACCTTTTATGAGACGATACAGCGTCAGACAACCTCTACCGCCCACTTCCGGCAAGACGTGACCCACAAGGACATGGAGATGGACTCCATTTACCTTGTTGTGGTTACACAATAATAGTTTAAACACCTTAGGCTCCTTGATGGACAAGTAGCAGATGGGGTAGCGCAGAAGTTAACCATTGTTAAGTCTGGGGTGAATGACAAAGAATGACTGGCTCTTTCTTTCATCTTCTTTCACCTACAGTACTCTGCAAAGCTGGCCTCCGCTGTCTGCAGGTAGAACCATTTCCCTTGTGTACCCTATTATAGAAAGATATACTTGTCACATTCCCATACCCCTAGTGAGGTGGGATTGGGTAACGTCAATGGTACCTTATAAGATTCTTACGTATCTAAGAACTCATACCTAGGCCAGTCACATTGCTAGTATCACATACAAACAGGTTGTATAGGCCGCTGGACGTGCGTAAGACGGGTCTAGCGAGATGTAAGGGTTTCTAATGGTTACGTCCAGAGCACATTCAGAGAAAACCCCGGGTCAGATACCAAAAGCCAGTTGTTTTGAACTTTCCTCCTCCTAATCGGTAAGTCATCCCTATGAATAACGTAGGTTTTGTATTTAGTTACGGAATAAATTACAAATTGGTAAAGTAATTTGTGTCTTTTCCAATGATACAAACCTGTAGCTATTTATTCAAATTGGCCAGCTATATTTTGCCCCCTGCCTGCAATGAAAAGTGACAATATAACACTGGTATGTGTGTGATCATGGTTGCCAGCTAAACCCCCCCCCCCCCCTGCTCCCCCCCCCCCCTCACTAACTACCGGATGTGTAGTTATGCCTTGCTAAAAGTCTTATGGCTTTACTTCGCCGAAAGCAAAATCCCTATAAATAACAAGAGTTTTTATTAGTGTTGAAACAATTGAATTGTTAGGAAAAATACAAATTACTTACAAATTTGTCACATTACTTTAAATTTGGCATTTTCAGCTATCTCCAATATAAAGACTTCCAGGCTTTTTATAAATAGGAAAAATACAAATTATTTCCAAATTTATAATTTTTCCTTTAATCATTAGACAACCCCTCTAAGTCCTGGCTATGTATATAAAGTTGACATTTGACGCTGCGTAGGATCAGATCCCTGTCGTAACTCGAGGCCATCTTGTGTGGCACTTTAAAAACAAAAAAAAAGAAGTATTTATTTTTAAAGTTAAGTAAATGACAAATTACAGTACAGTAATACCTTAATATTGTAATTTGAAATATTTTTTTCAGGAAAAGATAAATCCATGAACCTTCATTCAGTCATTGCCAGAATCTGTTGTAAGATAGCAGTAAGTCATTTGTAATGAGTGACCAGTCAATCATCATCTTGGGACAACTTTTAATTTCAGATCCAATTGAACAAGTCTTATAATGTTTATGATTCAATGTATGTAATCTATGTCATGATTTGTTTCTCCTCTAGGTAAAGAATGGCAGCCCTCATTATGAAATAGTGATATGAGTTCTCTATCCTGCGAAAATACCCAAAAGGAACATTATCCCAAGATATCCCTGAAACTTATTAAGAAATCCCACCGGGCAAATACAGTGAGTAGCATTGTAACTGTGTGGAGGTAACTGATAGTTGTTCCTACATAAATACAGAACTTCATTCTTTACCCATGACAGGTGATTCAGCTCGAGTTGGTTTAGCTCTGAAAACTATCAAGCGAGGTGTCAATGACCCTTCACTAGTTAGCTGGGGTAGCAGGGTGTTAGCCTGGCCCGCCCGCTCACGCACTCACTCCACAACTGAGCGTACTTTTGATTTGGCTACAATTGAGTGAAGATGTGCATATCTCTCTCTCTCTCTCTCTCTCTCTCTCTCTCTCTCTCTCTCTCTCTCTCTCTCTCTCTCTCTCTCTCTCCTATTAATTACTCTACTAACTTTTTCTTTCCCTTTTTCAGGAATAACTATTACTTAAGGATTGCAAACCATTCAGGTTTGTTGTGGTGTATTGGGCCGCACTTGCAGTACCCATATGTCAACCAAGGAGATGGATCCTCACTGGCTTTACCCTTTGTGCAAACTGCACTCTTGCACCGAGGATTCTTCTTGCTCTGAGTATCAGTAGTGGCCATCCTCCCAGGGTAAGCAGTACCATAGAAACAGGTAGAAGTGGTCTAAAAGAGGTTCTTTGCCTTCGAACTTGAAGTCAAAGAAGTTCTGACTTCTTTCTCTTGCAGCTGGTACTCTCCCACGTGTGTCTATCCCTTCAGCTTCCTCTGGAGGTCGCTCGTATAACAGTGATGACCGTCTGACCCCCGGACAACTTTCAGGTAAGGAAGAGCCTGTTGCTTACCCTAATAAAGCAGCTATGACTTCCCCTTGAAGGGAGTCCTCTTTGCTTGATGCTTTGATGATGTGGCTTTCCTTTGGGCTTTCAGGCTCCTTTACGAAGGACAGGCTTCTGGAGGTGTTAAACTTGGGGGCACTGCTGGAGTATACATCTGCCTCTGCAGGGGTTGGCCTTCCCCACCCCCAGCCAATGGAAGGAAGTCCTCTCTCGCCTCTGGCGAAAACTTCCTCCACAGTTCCTCCTCCACTTGAGATTCTGCAACCTGGTTCTCTGCCTAGCATGCAAACAAACCTTCTGGGATGAGCATATACGCTGATTTTGCGCAGCATGAGGATTCTTGTAATCCTTAACCTTTTCTATTTGCTGTTCCTTTTGTGGACATATGATGAATGTTCTAGGAGACGGCAAAGGTCGTCCTCGCTTGAGTGGTATTCTCCTCGAGCTACTTGCGAGTGTGTTACTCGTCAACGCCTCGCGCCAGCTCTCCTGAGCTAGGTTTTTCAGGGCCTTCAGGTGATAGCTCATGATGGCTCCCTGGATCCAAGGGCGTATCCCACCTTGCCACTACGGCATCACGAACCAGTTAACATTCCTCTGTGTTGAGATCTCCAGTGAACCTCAGGGCTCCCTTTGATTTTAGGCATGGGAACCTGATTGCCACCATCCGTGCTCCAGTTTCTCACCCAGTCCCTGTGCTTCCTTCGTCGTACCAGTGCCAACTCCCACATGCAGGTCACCTGAGTATCAGAGGTATCAGAAAACGAAAGCTGACCACACTAAGCCTGTCTCATTTGGGGCACAATTGGAGATCGTCCTAATTAAGGTCAGCAAGAGGCGAAGGAAGCCAGAGAAGGCTGCGCCACCTCCAGGAGACATCTTCCACCCAAGGATGAGCAGAGAATCGAGATCTCAGAGAGGTCTCGTTTGTAGATAAGTACAACTGTCGCCTGTCAAGACAGTTGACTCGGTCTCCACCGCTATGCCACCGGAGCCAGTTACTGCTCCCTTTGAACTTCTGCAGGCCGTGGAGCCCGCAGAGGTTCCTCAGAAGGAGACAGCTAGTATCCTAACCTCCTTCACTTATAAGCCACTGATGGCGGAAGGACTCGGAGTTTCTTTCCTAAGAACTGGATATCCAAGATTGTGGATGATCTGGTTGTTCAGAGGAGAATTCAGGAAGCAGTGGCTGCCTTGTTGGTTCCTTCTGCCCAGGATCCTTTTCTTAGGTCTTAGTCCCCCTTTTAGGGTATACGACAACGACTCTGATCCAACTCAGGTCCAACCTGTTGTTAGCCATGAGTTGGATGAAGTTTTGGACTTAGCCTCTGATGATTCCAATGCCGCACTGCCAGCTCCAGCTAGCCGTAAAGCTGCTATCAATAATCAAGGCTAGGCTGATTTCTCCTTTTCCATCTTCTATCCTGTATCAGGGCAGTTAATGTACTCAGGGAACCCACGTACTCTCCCCCCCCATGGGAGAGATATGGCGTTGGATCTCTTCTGCCATGTCACATGACCCAATAAGCCTTGGTCGCAGATGGTTTCAGGGTCCATTAAAAAGGTAATATCGCACATCTCTGCAAAAAATACCACCTAAGTGCCAGCAATTTGTCCCTATTACTTCCTCCACCTTTTGTGAGTCAGTGAAAGTATTATAACATCCTCAATGACATAATTTCTCCCTTGCCATTAGACCCGGCACTGTCAGCCTTGGCCCGAGATAAGACAGTGAAACTTGCAGCACAGCCAGTGGTGTTTTTAGCTGCAGATGCTGCGAACAGGGAGAGACTTTGAAGGCCACTTTGCAGTCCTTTTCATCGATGAACTGTTGGTGCTGTACTGTGGGTTATCTGGCCATCACCAAAAATCTGTCGGATCTAGAAAGGGGAAAGTTGCTAAGAACGTTGTACTATCTGGAGCCACAGCAATTGAATCCCTGGGTCATAACCTGGCAAACCAGTGGTCCAATTGGATCTTGAGGAGACGAGACACTATCATCTCCAAGTTCAGAGGTAAGTACGAAAGAGGGAAATTCTATTTCTCCACAACTCCTCTGTTACTTTCTTGTCTCTGTTGAACACAGAAGACAATGCTTTTGTGGCAAATTGGAGAATAATGAGTCACAATGCCCTTCCTCCCTAAAGCCGTTACTTCTAGTCCTTTCTCTTCAGCACCGGTTGCACCAAAAATGTAAGGAGCCTCCTAAGCAGATCACTGGCAAAAAAGATGGTAAAAGCTCCTCCTTTCAAACAGCCCTGTCACAGCAAGAAGGCATGGGGTAGGGGCACCCACGCTAGGGAGCACATTAATGTCCTCCGAGTGGTTTATATCATCCCATTGTAGTGGTTAGCGTTCTGCTACTGGCAAACCTCATTCCACTATCCCACAACTATACACAGTGGCCACAGGCGGATTCATCAGGGAAAAGAAATACAAACAATATGGGCACTGGGCACCGCTCCTTTTTTAATTCTGGGCAAGGGGAACCCAACTACAATATAAGGGGTTAAAGCAACTGTAACAGTTCTAGTAAGGCTTTCTGACTGTGGCTGGACATAGCACACAGACTGCACTCTAGCCTCGCTACATAAAAATACTCTGGGTAATTTCTTTAGAAATTACTTTATAGCTCGAATTTCAGGTAAGATCAGACTTATTTACTAATATTTATTTACTAATATACGAAAGGACAATAATTGGCTAAGAACCCAGTCGCCTTGTATGTGGGGTGAACTGTAATCAAAACACTGTTTTAAAGAACAACAATATTTGTTTCATAATGAATAAAAGATAATTTGGAAAAATAATGTCCAATAATTTGAAAAAAAGAAAGAGAAGTTCCCTACTGTATAAGACCAGGACAGATGGTCGTGCCTTGCTTTCATCCTACCAACAGATGGATTCAAAGCCTAGAAAATAAATAACACAAAATATACTCATTCTAATGGTGAGGCGAAATGACATTTTCTGGGGTTTTCACAGTTGGTACATCTTTGTTATACGCTCTCTTGTCTATGAGCTTCGGTAGATCTGCAGCTTTCTTAATCCCTCTCTACATATGCTGTATAGATAAACTTCTATTCCATATTTAAAACATATGTTAGTTCTGTCTCAGTTGCTCACTGAATTTAAACATCTCCCGCTATTTTCGGGTAAACAAACTAATGATACTCTTACCGTTTTTGGTTGATCACCACACGGAAACACTTACGAGTCTCTAGATTGCTCCTTGTCCACAGGAATTGTATGTTTTTCTTTTCTGGAGAAATGCAGATATCACTAACAGTGACATGTTTACAGTCTTCTGTTTCCTCTTAATTTCAAAACTGTAACCCGTTTCCTGGTGGGTGCAGGGTGCCATTACTCTGTAAAACAGAGAGATGGTCATGAAACAATTGGGATGGTAAAGAGCATTATTATTATGACAGGTTTTGCATACAAAACTATAAAAAAAAGTTAGAATTGTACTTTTCTTGATATTCATTGTTGTTCTGTATTATGTTTTCATATCCCCCCTCTTGCTAGCTCTTTAGTTCATATAAAAATTGTCTCATAACTAGCAAAAACTCCCTATATTAAATCTATACAGATCTAATCCAGTAGTAATTTGACAGTTCAGTAATTATATACGATATATATATATACAGTATATATATATATATATACAGTATATATATATATATATATATATATATATATATATATATATATATATATATATATATATATTTATATATATACAGTATATATATATTTTCATATATATATATATATATATATATATATATATATATATATATATATATATATATATATATTTTATATATATACAGTATATATATATATATATATATATATATATATATATATATATAAATTCACTGGTGAGAAAAGAGGATAAATCAAAAGGAACTAAGGATTTACATAAAAAGGGCTTGAAAATTGGGTTATCATCCCTCCCTTTAAACAATGCTCCAATAACATAAGTAATATATATTTTAAATTTTACCAAGTACAAGCGGGGTGCATTCTCTGATGCGAACCAAAGACAGAATCCGTAGACTCAGAAGACTGTAAAAATCCCGAAAAATCAGGGGATGATTCAGGGAATAGTTCTGGTCAAGAAGACCCTAACAAACCTGTCACGTTTATATTAGTTCAACCCAACTATTCTACTTCAACTTTGAGTTCTGACCTGTGTTTCAGACTTCCACCAGAATGCCAGAAAGTGTTAGAATTCTGAGGTAATTCAGGAGTGGAAGACAATTCCCTTCCCGCAGTTTCTGTCTGATTAGTAAGGCAAGGCCTCCAGTCCGTGACTTGAGGCTTAACTAGAGGTAAGTCAGGAACTGGACCTTTGGAGCTAGTCCATGGGCGACTAAATCCACCAGAGGTGGGATTCTCAGGTAATAGTTGGTCGTCAAAATCGGGTGACAAAATTCTGAGGAAGTCATAATCGGGATAAATGGACTCTGCTGATTCAAAAAGCTGGAGTTTAGCAGGTCTAAACAAGTCTGGGATGGAACTCTTGGAACCAGGAGAAAGTTGCGCCAAAGTCACCCACTGAATTACAGGACAATCCTCTGTTGCTTTCATATCATCAGCTGCCAAGCCCTCAGCTTCAGGCACACGAGCTTTCACCTCCTTATGGCCAGAATCACGTCAGTTTGAAGAACGTAATTACTATTTCAATCACAGTATTAAAATGCACTCCAAAAAGTCATTGAAGATGCACACACTGAGCCTCAGTTATGGATGGGTTATGATAAACTGCAGTTTCAATAGTTTAGACACTGCCAAAATCAACTCCAAAGCTGGGACTTTACCTAGAAACCACAATGCCTTGATCCAGTTCCAGTTAGTCTTGTCCAGTTTGAGGTCTAGTCAACCGGTGTCTTTCAGAAGCTGCTGAACTAAGATGTCCCTGAGCTTTGACCCCTTCAGCTGAGAGTCTGGTGCAACACCTGACCCTTCCATCCAGCAGTTCACAACTAGCTCCAAAGATTCTATGATAGAATCTGGACCACCACGAACATCCTTATACAAGGCCAGTCCAGTAGGCAACTTGGTAGTTGTAGATTCAGTAGCAATCAGGGAGTTAGTTAATGTGGGCCAGCAAAATAAATAGTCTGCTGCAGCATTCTGATCACCTTGAC
This sequence comes from Palaemon carinicauda, assembly GCF_036898095.1. Lineage (NCBI taxonomy): Eukaryota > Metazoa > Arthropoda > Malacostraca > Decapoda > Palaemonidae > Palaemon > Palaemon carinicauda. The sequence goes on from NC_090758.1 coordinate 18,568,529, forward strand.
AGTAGTTGATAACAAAGTTAAATTTAGACAGGGCCTCCAGTGTCCGTGCTAGACGACTGTCCACCATCTTCATGTCATGAAGATACATCAAGGGATGGTGATTAAATTAGATTACAGAGAACTGACCTTGGAGGAAGGCCCCGAAGGTTTTCGCTCCCCATCGCAGAGCAGCTAACTCACGCTCAATGGTAGAGAAACGGGTCCCACAGTCAAGGAAGGTCATGGAGTCGTACGCTATCACCTACCACCCCTGGATGCTCCAACGACTTCTGGCACAGACAAGCACCAGCATCTTCCTCTGAAGTGTCAACAAAGAACTCCTTTGGTTTAGCATCAGCGTAGTAGTCAGGGTACGACAATTTAATGTCCTCCTTGATTAGTTCCTTCAAGTTCTCAAAGGCACAGGACATTCCTTTTCAGTTATATGGCCCCTTGCGATTTTCATCCTCCAGTCATTGCAGATAAGGGTTTGGCTATCTTTGAGCATGTTAGAACCAGTCCCAGGAATCCCAGTAGCTCATGCACTGGTAGGTCTAGAGAAGTCCTCCACCTTGTGGATTTACTTTGGTAGCTTACACATACCAGAACATCCAACCAGATGACCAAGATACATAACTCCGGGTTGAACCTAAGAACACTTCCCCAAGTTTTATCTTGAGCCCGTGCTTCTGGAGATTAGCCATAACTTGTTCTACCAGTTTCTTTTGTTCCTTGACAGAAGAACCAAGGATCAAGATGTCATTAATGTAGACTATCGCCTTGGCTTTCGGGAACTCCTGTAGAATACTTTGCATTTATCTCTGAAACACTGCAGATGCATTCTTCAATCCAAATGATATGTATCTGAACTGCCTGTGTCCAAGGCAGTGGAGCAAGATGTGTATTCTTTACTGTCTTCTGCTAATGGTAACTGGTAGTATCCACAAACCAGGCCAAGGGTGGTAGAATATTTGACTCCTTGTAATCCAAATACAGAGTATGCCAGGTTTGGCATCGGGAACTTATCAGAGACAGTCACCTTATTCAGTCTACGGCAGTTCACATAACCATATACTGTTGTCCTTTTTACGGATTAGAACAACGGATGAACACTAAGGAAATAATATCCAGTTCATGCAAGTCCTTGCACTGCTCCTCGATGACGTCAACGACAGGTTTTGCAAACTGTCCGACCCTCTGATAATGGGAATCTCGTCATACGAGGTGATGTGTATTGATGTGCTTGAGCACTCTTCCACATCATCATCACCAGTACTAATGACCAGAAGATGACGTCGAAGCATTTGACAGAACTTGTCCTTCTGAGAAACGTCTAGTTTGTCCGAGATAGACAGGTTGTTTCTTCCAATACTCTTTGTTCGGGTTTCATGTTGCACTCCTCTGCTATCAGGTACGATAAAGGAGCATCCACCATTGCCATGGTAACCCCTTCCCCAAGAGATTACCCTTTGTAATCTTGGCACGTCCTTCAGATAAACCTTTGCCATCTTTCAGTTCTAGGATGCCAGGGATCACTGTAGCTTTTTTTGGCAGACCGGGGGTTATGATATTGCTATCATAATACATTTCTGGCCAACAGTTGGACGGACAAGCAGGAGACCTAAAAGAGGTGTCAAGCCCCTTAGGAAAACCTACAGTGACAGGAACAAGTACAGGCTCCATACTGCAATCCTAATTGAATCAGCCGTGTGAGCTTGAAGTGCGTAAAGCACTTGCTGACATCAGGCTCCACATACAGGAACATAATAGTACCAAAGAGACTCTTGGAGAGTACCGTCAATGCTTAGCTGATTTTGGGCTCTGTTCACTATCACCCCATTTGCTCTCAAGGACTGGTAACCAAGAACAACGTGCTCAACCATAGTCCGTGTAGGCACTACATGGAACATACTCGGGGTGAATGTCATTCCATGCAGTATGGGGGTCAACACTACAGTACCTAAAGTCTTAGGTACTGTTTTTCCTAAACCCTTCAGTTGAAAGGTGTCGGACACCATCTGTAGCTGGTAACCCTTCACTACCCTCGATGACAGGAGGTTGACCTCGGCTTCAGAGTTAATGAGAACATCCAATGCTCTCGATGGAAACTCAGACAAAGTGAGTGAGGCAACCATGTGTGGTATAGGAGCTAACTGTGCCAGGTTAACCCTACGAAGTGTCTTCAATACAGCCTTGATTCTTGCTTCTTCCCTGAAGAAGTCAGGTGGAGAATCTTTGGACATTGCCGAGGACAGGTTATCACTGGCCAGTCCTGAAAGAGTCATTGGATGTGCAATAACCTTTTCAGGTTGAGGGGTAACCTTGGAAATCGAGATAACCGAGTCTGCCACTATAATACAAGAAGCAAGCTTCTTAGCAATCACACCCTACTTCGATGTAACCCCATCTGCACTGAAGGGCTGGTGTTTAATGCCCTATAGTAATCTTCGGTTCTAGATGATTTCCTGGTCTTTGACTTCTTGCTCTTTTTCATCTCAACAGCCCTCTTAACGAGAGAAAGCCTTGAAGTAGTCACTCGTCTTCATCACGGTGTATAGTTTCCTTGTTGAAACGATGTGACAGGCAAGAGGGCTCTCGAACTTAGGGAAACTGCTCCCATACTATCTATTTCAAGGCTCATAACACCCTCCTTTTTATTATAACTAATGAACTAGGTTTCTAATTAATGTGAAACCGAAACCACCAGAGTTTGAGACTCTGACTTAATTAAGAAAAAAGGATTCAAACATCTACTCCTCATTATTGTCTTACTTTATATAGAGAAATGTCATCTCAATTTTTTGAGACCTGGCAACTAGGCGAAGAATGGTGTGTGTCGACCATGACTGGGGTCCCATTTCTGTATGGTTATCAAATAATATATAAGTTGTAGTGAATTATACTGCTTTTCGATGGAATCTAAAGATACTGATTAGTTTTTTAGCCTTACTTGTATTTATTATTTAATTGATAGGTAATTCCTACGAAAAAGAAGACAAAATATAAAAATCTTCGATGGCAGCCGAGAAGTGATTGTGCTAGGGAAGGTACACGTCTGTTAGAGATAGGCCTTGACAGAGGCTCCTGCTGACACCTTGCTTACTGCCTATTATTGCCATTTTATACCATGCCTAGAATGCTTCATCATTGTCCACAAGGTTGTCGGGATGCTTTTGTTTTGCAACTCTTAACATAGTACAAGAGGGAAAAAGACACCAATAAACTGAAGATTGGGATAAATAGGTTGGTATCATGTTATCATGTTTAGTGGCGTGCCATCACGGACATGTATAGTTGAATATTATGCATTTTCAGACACACACACTCTCTCTCTCTCTCTCTCTCTCTCTCTCTCTCTCTCTCTCTCTCTCTCTCTCTCTCTCTATGTATATATACACTATATATATATATATATATATATATATATATATATATATATATATGTATATATATATATTTCAATGTAAATGTAGCATTTAAGAGTAACAATACAATAAAAACAGCCTTAATAAAGAATTCTCCTGACATTCCATGCAGTGCTTGTGAAAAATTCTATATTGGTCAAACTGGTAAAGCCTTAGAAAAGAGAATTGAACAACATAAGAAAAGTGTCAGATATGCTCAAGATAATAATGCACTCTGCTCACGTTAGAGATGAAAATCACACTATTAATTGGTCAGTTGAAAATAATTGGTTCATTCAAATAACTTATTGGAAAGAAACATCATAGAGTCCAGATTCATAAAAGAAACCTTTGAAACCAACTTGAATATTGGACATGGAATGTATAAACTCGATGCCTTTATATGTAAAGAGATTTGTAAGCTATATAAAAAACTTTAACCACTTAATGTAGAACTGAATGTATTGTGAATAATTAACGTCACTGTGAAATTAATATTTAGACCTAAGCTACCATTCACTAAAGGGTACAATTATTTTATATAGTATATGTAAGTGCATTGCCACTATATAGAGTTATGCTAGATATAAGTATTAATATATACATGATTTTATGTTTATGGTTATATATATATATATATATATATATATATATATATATATATATATATATATATATATATAAACATACACATACATACATATACATGTTAATCATGTGTAAAAACATTTATATGTAAGTTTATGTATGGGTGTGTATATGTATACCAGTATGTGTACACGTTTGTTCATGTCTATGCATATATTATGCATGTGTGTGTATGAATGCCTCTCTGTGTATACGTATGTATATGTCTTTTTATATATTTACTGTATATATAGATGTTTTTTATATACTGTATACATATAGTTTTGCTTATGTATTTATATAGATAAGGCTACTGTTATTCATATAAATAAACTGTATTGAAAGTCAAAAAGAAGAATTTACCTGTCACCAGAAATGACCCTTTTTGGCAGCTGTCTAATGAGGTTTGATCTCCGCCCAGTAAACACCTGATCACAGCCCAGGTAGCTGGTATGGGAGTGTCATTGTTCTGTAAGCCTCTATATGTATGTTCGTACGTTTACTTTCCCTATAAAATGTAAAGAAACCTCTCTCAATAAATCAGTCCTCTGAAGAAGTATCATGAAACTAGTCAGGACTTGATCGTATATCTCGTATTTTCATTTTCCCTGTGGTTCTTCTGCATCTGAGCATCACGTTTTCCTGTGATTTTTACACACACTCACACACACACATACAATCATATATATATATATATATATATATATATATATATATATATATATATATATATATATATATATATATATATATATATATATATAATATATATATATATATATATATATATATATATATATATATATATATATATATATATATATATATATATATACACTTTTTGTTAATTAAGTATTACCATCCCTTCACCTCCATCCAATCCTCAGCCATTTCAAATATTTATAATGATCATATGTGCACATTCTCAACAATCAATCATTCCATAACTTCAACCCTCTAATGACTGCATACCTGTATTGAAAAATAAAAGCACTTTATCTTCATCAAAGGTATATGTATGTATGTATGTATGTATGTATGTATGTATCTATCTATCTATCTGTATATACCGTATATGTATGTGTGTGTAATTTCTCGTACTGATATAATGATAACCATACAGAAAGGGAGATAAAGGAATATATATATATATATATATATATATATATATTATATATATATTTATAAATATATATATATGTATATATATATCGTCACCCTCATAAACTAACTGCCTAAGTCATTTTCTCCACTTGTTGGGAAATCAAAAAGAAACCTTCTCATTTCCTAATTCTTTATATCATTGTCTTGAGTTTCAATTCACAAATTCTTAATAGAAGAATTTGTGAATAAGAATTTGTTAATTGAAGCTCACCACAATGATATAAAGAATTAGGAAAGTAGGTTTTCTTTTTTATTTCCCAACAAGTGGAGAAAATGACTTAGGCAGTTAGTTTATGAGGGTGACTATATATATATATATATATATATATATATATATATATATATATATATATATATATATATATATATATATATATATATCATAGACTCCTTTAAGGAAGGACTGGAACGTCAGGACCTCGGGGTTTTTAACTTGAGTCTGAGAGACTTCATGCCTGATTTTTTTTTAAATTGACATATGTTATGTATTTTCAAATTTTAAGATCATTTTGCTCCCACAACTTTTCCTGTTTTTATCTCGTTTTCTATGCAAATCCCCTTTTCTGTTCAGATCTCACTGACTAATGTGTTTTGTTTCTGTTTTTGTTATAGAAACGGTCCAGTTGGTGATCTCACAATATGCCACGTCACTGTAGCTGTTTTGGTTGTAAAGGGAACTATGATGGGACACCTTATGTAAAAGTCATATCCTTCCCAAAAGATCCTGAGGAGAGGGAGAGATGGATATTGGCAATGCCGAATGAGAAAGAAAGCTTGAGACGCTTGAAGGAGATATATATTTGTGAGACACATTTCAATTGTGAATGGGTGTCAGTTAAGAGTGGCAAGCGACCCAAACAACCTCCTTCAATATTTCCTGGAGTACCAAAATCAGCTTTGAAGCAGGTTACCTCAGCCTCACGCCCAACATCATCTTCTACATCACAATCAAGAGCTAAAAAGGTGCATGCAGCTGCTGAGGCTGCAGACAAAATCCGAGATTTCGACCAATTTCGCGCCAAAATTAGCTCCTATTTTCCTGGTTTTAACGTCATAAAAGACCAGAAAGATCTCTACCTATCAAGAACTGACGCTACTGGACAAACTGTCAAGCAGTTCTTTCATCTACAACAAGTCAACTCACCTTTTGGATTCCTATTCTTGAATAGAGTTGAGAAAGATGGCATTGAGGTTCCTAAACGACTTTTTCCTTTGCAAAAAAACAGCTTGCTCTCAAAATGGTCCCAGATTAGACCCATAACTGAACAGGTAAACACCTATGAGTACACAAGCCAGGAAAGTCAAGCCAGCTCTGCAAAATGACTGAGGCACACGAGCTTCCTCATTTAACCTTCATTCTGTCACAGCTGCGGCTTGTGTTCAAACCTCCTGATGGTCGTCGATTTCATACCGACACTCTGATATTCGCAATGCAGCTTCACAACATATCACCCAGTGCATACAAAATGATTCGTCCATCTGGCTTAATCATTCTACCATCAACAAAAAAGATAAAAGAGGTGCTTTTTAGTAGTCTGCAGGACTCCAACCTCAAAACGTTATTCGACCAGCTTAAGCCGCAGCAGCGTTTGGTGAATCTAATGTTTGATGAAGTAAAGCTGATCGAGACATTGCGATTTTCTGGAGGACATGTTCTAGGATATGCTCAAAACGTTGCAGCGGGAAGTGACCATGAAATACTTGCTTCACATGCTATGGTTGTTGAAGTTGCCTGCCATTTTGGTGGTC
>NC_090758.1:18580451-18592951 GCF_036898095.1 Palaemon carinicauda
CCCCAGGGGGTGTTGAAAATGTTACTATTGAACTCACCATCCTCAAAAACGCCCATATTGATCCAGAGAACGTGTTTCTAGCCCTTCTAGAAGTCATTTTAGTCCAGACTCAAGTTAATCTTTCAGACTCAAGTTGAAAAACCCCGAGCAGGGGACATTCCAGTCCTTCCTTAAAGGAGTCTATGATATATATATATATATATATATATATATATATATGCACACACACACATATATATATATATATTATATATACAGTATATATATATATATATATATATATATATATATATATATATATATATATATATATATACACATATATCCACACATTTATATATAATACCTATATATATATATATATTTGAGGGTGAGCACATATAATCATTATAAATATTTGATAGGGCTGAGGGATGGATGGAGGTGGAAGGATAATAATACTTGTTCCATGTATCTACTTCTGTTTACCCTTTAGAATGCTATACCCTCTGTTCTATTGCTGACAGGTAGACCCCCATGTGCTGCCTTAACCATTGTGAATCTTCCCTCATAGTCTTTGGTAGGCTATGGTTTGTTGTTGGGACTTTCCCTCTGTGCCCTATCACTGCAGACCCCTTGGAACACTATTCCTGATATAATGTCACAGTTAGGCCATTCTGTCATGCCGCCTTACCAATTTCTGAGTGTCCCATGACTACTCATTTTCCCCTTACCCTTGTGTCTGTTAGTGTGTCTACCTGTTGTGGAACTTTGTTCCCATCCCTGTCCAGTCCCATGGTGCCTGAGGTACACTTTGTTGCCATCTCTGGACAGGATAACTTGTTGGCTATCTTTTCTGGCCCCAGGTGGGTGAGATTTTCTCCTTCCCAGGACTACATCTCCCTGCCACCTTTGAGACTATCCTTGGGTGGTTTCTCTGCTTCTTTCCCTTCCTAGTTATGCCATAACCTGACTGTACTGGGAACTATGTTCCTGTTGTATAATCATCTTACCTTAGCTATTAAGGTTTTCCCTCACCTGCTAGGTTGGCTAGGCTTGCCAGCACAGTTCTTCATTTGGGCTAACCCTATCTAAGCATAGAGTTGGTACCCCTTGGGATTTTCTCTGCTGTCTTGGTAGTTGCTTGTTTTGTGTGTGCAGCTTCCCTTTCTGTGCTATGTCCATCTTGCTGGGAGTCTCGACTCCTTTGCCTGCTTAGCCTATCTTGGCAGAAATGTCGCCTTCTGTCTCTGCTTCTGGTATTGTCAGCTTGAGTTCTTCTAGCACTGGCTGTGGGTTGGCTATGGGTCACTCTATCTGTCGCCTTAGCTGCATCCTTAGACTAGTCATCTGCTCTTTCCTTACCTTTCCCATATCTGAGGAACATTGTCCTCTGGAGTTGGTTGATTGAATCCTGCCTGGATGTCAATACATCCTTGAATTTCCAATTCATAGCATCCTGGCTGTCTTTATGGCTCTCACTATCTTTTGGGCTAAACCCCTCTTTTTATATGTTAAAATTATGATCAGGTCTTTGCAATTCCCTTTATTAGCTGCCTTTCATTCGTGTACTTCCTCTTGAGTGTGGACCCTTCCCTATGGGATTGTTCACTTTCTCCCTGTTGACTGTACAATGCCTCTGTCACTTTGTGTTGACATGTCTGAGGCATTGACAGGTCAGTTTTATCTTGGCTACTAGAAATAGTTGCTGCTTTGGGGACAGCTGTTGCTGGTCTTGGCAGTATGATGAATGAACATGCCTTCTTAGGTTGTTCCAATAATCCTACTGTGGAGCTTCCAGTGTTCCTACCACACCATATTCCTACCATACTATTACTAATAGTTTGCTTCATGTATCTCCACTGATTTCTGAGCCGTTTAGCTTTGGTCTTGATTATATATTTTTAGCCATATTTATATAGGTGGTAGGTTTATTTAGGTTATGATTTATTTTACCATTATTTTATGCATGCATTTCATGTTTACTTAATTTTAAGAAGATATAATCTTTAATGACGTATACTCATTGAAATTTTTCTTTTTTACAGGTCACTGATGATATGGAGTGTTCAACAGTCACCAGAACCAGGCTAATTAAGTTGCCCTGAGGCCACAAGACGTGCCGGAAACATGCGGATTGCCATGTTTCCAAGGGATGCATTGCAATTTAGGAACCTACTAAATGTCAGGTTTACATGGACCTTCTTTGCACCAGCGACTATGCACTGACGTCTCCTTGTATGTACAAGAATGGAGTTGAAAACACTCCGTCTTTGGGTGAAAGGCTTCCCTCTGTGAAACTGAAGGACCTCCTTTTTCCCAAGGCTGAGGTAATCTCTGTGCTTTCTCCCCAGTTACTAATGGTTCAACTCCTCCCGGTACCAGAAGATCATGAGGATGATGAAGTTCAGGATGTTCTGCAAGTCATGAGCCTGGACGCCAACAAAATGAGGACAGCTTCTTCTGGGTCATCAAAGAAAAGGAGAGGATCCTGCTGACCATGGAAGCCTCTGAAGAGTCATTGAATGTACATGGAGCGAGTACAGTTCCCTATGACTATTTAGTTTGTTCCCCCCATACCTATTTCTCAAGCCCCAGATTCCACCTTCACTCCTGTTCTCACGTTAGACAAACCTTCGTTTTCTAGTAACCTGGAACTTATGACATCCATGAAAGCTTTGTTAGAAAACCTAACCGCCAGACATGAACGTTCTCAAGCGGACCTCATAGCGAGGATAGAAGCTTTACAAAAGGCATCTGCTTCTAAGGCTCCCCACAACTTTGATCCTATCAGAATGCACAGTTAAGAACCCTTGGCATCAAGCTAAGCATATGACATTAAGGGAAGGGTACCTCCACATCAGAGAGAGTTTGGGTTCCAAGCTATTCTTGGACTTGGAATTCTTCCCATTGATCGATATTTATTCTTACTGCTACATAGGCTTAACTCGGAAGCTTCCAATATGGATGATACAATCCCTAAGGAAACAATCATTCTGGATCATAGCAAGGCTCGGTCTCTATTGGTTAAGGATCTGAAGACGGCCGAATTAACAAATACACAACTTTCTGCCTTTGACTGGAAGCACGCCACCTTTGTAGCCCTCAGGCTTCCCTTTTGCCTCAAAGTTTAGAGGATGTAAACAAAGCAGTAGTGGAGGGTAGACCATTCCCAGTGCTAGAGGAGTGCAAAACTCTCTCCCGAGCCCTTTCTTTTGATTCGGACAGTTGGGAGGATGCCCAATATAACTTTACCATTAAAAAACTAGATAAAGACATCAGAGGCTAGCAGTTTAATGAGAAACTGCCTAGAATTCACGAATCCCTATTAAGGGAAGAATTGGAAGCTAAAGAGAGAATATATGCCTCACTATCCTTCCAATATTAACTAGATATGCTTATTGGAAACAATTCCAAATCTAATCTCTTCCCCGTCTTGGCGAAGACTCACATAACCATGTTTCATATGATCTCCATGCTTTCTTCCTAGACAGGAGAGCATATAGAAAACATGTCCTAGCCTCTGCTACGATCAGTCATGAACCTTGAAAACTGATCGACTCCATTATCTGGGGGAAAGACCTTTTCCCTGAGAAATTGGTTAAGGAAGTCATGAACAAAGCAGCTCAGGAGAATAAGAGCCTTGTAGACAAGTGGGATATGTCCTCTAAATGTAAATTTACCTCCAGTGAAGGACCTCAAACCAATGGCAAGAAGCCGAGACAACACTTTTATAGGAAGGAAATCCTTTCCTGTCGCGGCAGCTTTAGTTGCTGCTATCCCTCAGACTGCATACATGGTTCCCCAGCAGTATTTATCACATTCTCCAGCCTTCAACCCGGTGTTTTAGAGACCCACCACCACGTTCCATCCTGCCAATGCTCAAAAGAAGAGCACCCGCAGCAGGGGAAGGTCTGGAAAAGGCGGTCAATCTAGAGGCCGAGGAAGTAGAGGCAATGTGTTTAAAAACACTGATCCTTAACACCAACAGTGAGGAGTTCCCGTTAGGGGGACGACTTCACCTGTTCAGGGATTGATGGGAGTTCGATACCTGGGCTCACAGCATAGTCTTAAAGGGACTGGGCTGAAAATGGAGACAGAAACCAACCCAGATCAAGAGGTTCTTCCAACCCACAACCCCTTTTTTGGAAGATTATGTACAGGATATTCTCCGGAAGGGAGTCATCCATTGTGTAAAATCCATAAACTTTTAAGGGCGGCTATTTTCTGTGCCAAAGAAAGATTTGAACACTCCGAACTATTCTGGAATAGTCCCCACTAAACAAATTCAATCTGAACGACAAGTTCCAGATGCTGACTATCTCGTAAATATTTACCCTACTACCCCAGGGGTCCTTCACCGTCCCTATAGATCTTTCAGATGCCTATTAGCATGTTTCGATAGGTTGGCATTTCTCCCCCTACCTTGGTTTCAGACTGGCAAGAAAGGCCTACGTATTCAGAGTTATGCCCTTCGGGCTCAGTATGGCTCCAAGGATTTTCCTAAGGCTGATCAAGGCCATCGTCCAACAATTACTGAATAGAGGCCTCCAGGTGATGGTATACCTGGATGACTGGCTGGTCTGGGCTGCAAGGATGTGTGTCTTCGGTCAGCTCAAGAAGTCATGAAATTCCTACAGTCTCTGGGCTTTCAGAGCAACTTTGAGAAGTCCAGGCTGTCTCTAGCTCAAGAATTCCAGTGGCTAGGGCTTCACTTCAATATAAAATCACACACCCTCTCTCTACCTCAAGGTAGAGAAAGGAAGTCACAAACTCTGTCTGGTACCTACTTCTTTCAAAAGTACTCAATTTATGGCAACCGAAAAGTGTCTTGAGTTCACTGCAGTTTGCTGCTGTGACGAACGCAATCCTAAAAGCAAGACTCAAAGATGCCAATATAGTCTGGAGAAGAAAGGCATCATATGCTCCGAGAGATGTTCACCAGAAAACCCCGGTCTTAATGCAAAAGCAGCTCAAGCCGTGGTCCACTGCCAAGAATTTATCGACACATGTCCCTTTGTGGCACCCTCCTCCTTCTGTGACTATTCACATGGATGCCTCAGAACAAGGTTGGGGGTGACACTCCCTTTCCAAGAAAGTACAGGGTCGGTGGTCAATCACATTTCAGAAATTTCACATTAATATTCTTGAAGCTATGTTAGTGTTTCTGACTGATAAGAATGAACCCAAAGATGAAGTCACATTAATTTATTCATTGACAACAGGACGATAGTCCACTGTGTTAACAGACAGGGCTTCAGGTCTCCTCAGATCAACCATGTCATTCTAGCCATCATCTTTTTATTAAAATGGAGGGTATGGCATCTCTCAGCAGTTCACTTTGAAGGGGTTCGCAATGTGACGGCGGACACCCTGTCAAGATCCAAGCCTCTGGAAATAGAATGGTCTGGGGATGCAAAATCATTCTCTTTCATCCTAGAGCAAGTCCCAGAAGTGCAAATCAATCTCTTTGCAACGAGCTTCAACAAAAGGCTCCCCCGATATGTAGCACCGAACTTAGATCCGGAAGCGATTGGAACGGATGCGATGTCTCTGGATTGGAACCAGTAGTATAACATCTACCTATTTCCCCCATTCAGTCTCTTAATGAAAGTCCTGATCAAACTATAGACTTTCAAGGGAACAGCAGCTCTAGTGGCTCCCAAGTGGGCCAAGAGCAATTAGTATCCTCTTGTTCTGGAACTCAAACCTCTCTAGGTCCCTCTACCATCCCCAGTGCTGCCCCAGGATGTTCAACAGAAGACTGTCTTCGTTTCCTCTTGGATAACGAAAACCCTTCAGCTCATGATTTTGTTGCTCTCGCGGGTCAAAGAAAGTTTGGAGTTGCGAAAGGAGAGAATTGACTTAATAGAAGAGTACAAGACCCAACACCATGAATCGACAATATTTGTTTTACTGGAAAAAATGGGTTGCATGCATGAAAAGTCAGCAGACCTCTTCCACTTTTATGGAATTCTGTATTTCTTTCTTTATCTCATTGCATGATTAAGGTCTGGCCTCTACAACTATTTCCTCATGTAAGTCGGCATTGACTAGACCCATTGCTTATGCTTTTGATATTGAAATCAATAGCGAGTTGTTCAATAAGATCCCAAAGGCTCATTCTAAACTAAAACCTAATGCTCCTCCCGATGCAATTTCTTGGTCGTAGGATAAAGTCCTGCACTTTCCCTCCTCAATAGATAAGGCCTCTACTTTTTTTGAGGGCTCTTACTCAAAGGTCTATCTCTTGGCTTTCTATGGCTTCTGGTGCAAGATTCAGCAAGATTGTGGCCCTTTCAAGAGATGATGGTCACCTTGAATTCTAGGAATTGGGAGAGCTAAATCTTTACCCAGATCCTACATTTATGGCGAAAAGCGGACTTCCCACAAAACCCTGTGGGTTCTGGAAGATTGTCCTACTTCAGTAGGATCCCTCTCTGTGCCCCGTGGAATGCCTTAAGGCCTACTTTTTAAAGAGCTGCGCCTTTAAAGGCGGTCAGTATTTTAAAGGGGAGACGACAGGATCTAATATTTTCTGAAAGTGCTAAGGTCCAAACTCACATATTTCATCAGAAGGGCTAACCCTGAAAGTTGCCTCTTCATCAAATTTTTTCCCAATCTATGCCCTTTGTAGGCTTACCAGCTTACACAGGATGGAAAGCTTCAACAATGTTCTTCTAACATTATGTACGTCATTTGGAAGGGATTAAACACCTTGTAGTGGCCGCTGGTAGGGTGATTAAACCGGCATCTAAAGTGTTGGATAAGGATTCTTTTAGAATGTATAGTTGGGACTTCTCAGTCTACATTATGCAAGGGGACTCTTTTTCCTCTTTTCAGTGTACCATTTAATATTGTAAAGAGTCAAAGGTGATATCTTTCTATTTATGGTATGAGTGCTACTATTTTACTACTCTGTTACATAATTTTGGGGTTGGAAAACTCCGGTTTTCTGTATATATCTACTGTATATAATGTTACAATTGATTACTGTTACATATATGCATCTTTAGAAACAATAAAAGACTGTGGCTCCTTTTTACGTTTCCTTTCATTGGACATACTGTACAAAACAAAAGTAGTGTACCTCAATTTTTAGCCCACCCTTTTATAGACTTGCGTCTTTTCATCTACTGGAGACGATCTTCTCCACAGTGAGTGGGATTGATGTTATCCCTTGCTCCTACTTTTTGCAAACATCTCTTACACCATAGGTTGGTACCATAGTTACCAATGCTGGGAAGTATGGTTATGTCTATGGGGTGAAAATAGTTGAAAATCTCCTGGCCACAATTGGTACTCTTCCATCAGGAGGTCATGGCTCAAGCCCAGAAAATGGATTTTGACATAGGAAATATCTATTGTTGGGTGAGATAATCATGCCGTCCTGATGGCTTGCCAGTTACTTTTCATCCCTTCCCAATTCTCAGTGTGGGACCTCATGCCATGTTTTGGCTACTCCTGAAATGGTTCAACAGGAAATGTGTTAGTTGTAGCACATATAGATCTGGAGTTGTAATGGTTCTCTCGCCCACGTATCCTACCCTATTCCTTATCCTTCGAGACAAGGTGAACTCTATTCGGGGAAGGATAACCATGGCTTGTTATTAATACGTCCCTGTTTTATACGCATTATCTCTCTGGATATTTGCCCCGGGAGTTAGAACTTTGTTGATACCTCTATAGTAAAATTTCTCTGGTATATCGCTCGCAGAAATATCCCAAGTAGAAGCTGCCAATGAGGAACTTTCATCAGGATGTCATGGCTATCTCACCCAAAAATAGATTTTTATATGTCAAAATCTGTTATCTATTTATATAATTCGTTTGTTAATTGGCGTGGATATTTCCACATTCGTTATTACTACTTGCTTAGATGAATGGGAGAAGGGATCACGGTTGGGAGGTATTTGCATTTAAAGCTATATTTGAGAGTATTGGATGATATCAGCCATCCTGAAGATGGTTTGGACCTTTTTTGCCAGAACTATGCTCAAGGGTTGGGTCATCAGAGTCAGGGGGGATCCAGTCCTTAAGGTAGGACTTTAGTATCCGACTGGAAGTCCATCATTACAGATATAGGGTGAATGATTCCATATTTTTTTGGTCTCAGTTCTAACAGATGGGTTTAGCTTATGCTTGTGCCTCTATAGATTTTTGGTGCTATCCCATGGGTAGGGTATGGAGTGGACCATCTGGAAAATATACTCTCGCTGTGCCGATAGTGGTGAATGTAAATATCCTTTCAAATGTATAATACTTTCTTAATAACCTCTTATCAGGTAAAACTACCAAAAAAAAAAAAAAAAAAACTACCGTTTGAAAACTGACGCTCCATCCCCCGGATATGCTGATTCCCCTCTTGGTGCTGTTGATAACTTTGCTAATTTGATTAGGAAAAAATCTGTTGATGACCTAGGAACTAGAAAGGACTATTCTACTGATGTTTCAAAATCGAGTAATTTGGGCAAAACCAGGAAACTTTCATTTCTTCATGTTACCCATACTGTATTCCAATAGAGGCAAATTAATATAACCTATATAAAGCATTTGAGTGCTATGGATGTATAGAAGGAATAAGAATGAAATTTGAAGGTTGGAAATGGGATTCATGGATATCTTAAAATAGTCATGACAAAGAATTTAATGCAATATGTAACATTGATTTTATAGAAATTAATAGACCTGCCGACTGGTTCGAAAAAGATGCTGATATGTATTGCCTTTCCAGAGAAACCCAAAACCACCAATGAGGCTTGTAGCGGAATCTGAGGGGGATACAGGGAATTATTTCAAAATATACAAATTAATTCAGAAAAAAAGAATAGGAGATACGCACACGAGTGTGTTTGTATCAATATTTTTTTGGTTAATAAAGGAATTTAGATTCGCTGATATTGTTTTTTTAGTTACATTTAACTGTCTTTCAACTCGTTAACGCTGTTAATCATATGTACACAACACATTTTTGTTTAATCTCTCATTTTTGTTTAATCTCTCTCTCTCTGGAGATATATCTTGGTTTGGAAAAAATATTACCTAGTTCATGCCAAATCATGCAGTCTTTATTGCTGTCTAACCTAAAGACAAGTAATGATGATATTACCTTAGATGTCAAACCCCACCTAAATTTTACTTATGTAAAGGGAGTAGTTTTGAACAAAGACGTATGAATTTACAGAGGAGGGGATACTTACCATGTGGCCACTAATTGTATGGAAATTACTGTTAGAATCAAAAGAATGCAGACACTCAGGTGAAATCTTTCGTCAGATGTCTCTAGTGTTCCCATGACAAAACAGACAAGGTTTTGCTCATCTTACTACTTCTACAAAATAGGCGTAACTCTCTCCATCCTTAGTGGATCAAAGACAGTAAAGGGCTGTCCTTGTTAGTGAAAACATTGAAATGTTACAAATCATGTTGCCATATTTCAGCCTGTTATCCTTTGATGTAATATAAATTTTTATATATATATATATATATATATATATATATATATATATATATATATATATATATACAAATTGATATATATATATATGCATATATATATATATATATATATATATATATATATATATATATATATATATATATATATATATACATATATATATATATATATATATATCAATTTGTATGTATGTGTATATATATATATATATATATAAATTTATATATATATATACACATACATACAAATTGATATATATATATATGCATATATATATATATATATGTATATATATACATATATATATATATATATATATATATATATATATATACATATATATATATATATATATATATATATATATATATATATATATATATATATATATATATATATTTATATATATATATACAGTGGTACCTCTACATACGAATGTCCCAACATACGAATTTTCCAACATACGAATTTTCCAACATACGAAGTAGAATTCGACCAAATTTCTGCCTCGACATCCGTAGTGTTGCTCCAACATACGAAGTAAACATTACGCCATGGAGTGTCAAGTCCTCAGTTCTCTGTTCGTGTGTGTGTCGTGCGGTTGTCCTCTGTTTGGTCTGTTATTAACAGTGCTTATTTTCTTCCTTTTCTCACATTTCCTTTTTGATTTTACCTATAATCATGATGCCTAAGAAGCTAAGTTTCAGTACAGGAAGAAGGCAATTCTTTCATTAGAATTGAAGCAAGAAATTATAGAAAAACATGAGAGCAGTGTGCATGTGAGTGATACTGTATGGCTAAACAATATGGCCGGAATAGGCCTATGATATCGAGGATCATCAAGCTGAAGGCAGCCATTAAAGCAAATAACCATCGAAGGGGATAACCATTATTACAAGACATCGTAGCAATACCCTGGAAGAGATAGAATGCCTTTTGTTGATAGGGATAAAGGACAAAGAGATTGTTGGCAACGATCATTTGTGAGAAGGGCCAGCGTGATGAACAGAAAGAAAGAAAAAAGTGAAGCAAAGAAAACAAAGATAGCATTAACAAGCTCTTTTAAATAAGACTTCTCTCTCTTTCTGTTTCTCTCTAAACATAGCATTAACATGTTCTTTAACCCTGGATAGGTACGGTGGGTCGTTTGCGACCCCGAGCGTAAAAAAAAAACAGGTTTTTCTCACGTGACTCACCCCTGTGACTGAATTTGTGGGTGATCGACCTGCAGGAGGTGTCTCCCCTACACGCTCTAGTAGTGTCCAGATGTGCATTGCTGTAGCTGTACTCCTTCCCCGATTTCTGAGACGCATCGGGGTCGTTCGCGTCCGAGTTTACCCTTCTGAGGTAGTTTGCATAATTATCAAAGTTATTACGTATTATGAAATTGTCGTAGAATGGTGCAACTTGTATAGGTTATCAGTTGTGGAAAGTCTTGGTGGATTGTTTGGCTACCATGTGCATGTTTTTTTTTTTAGTTAAAATGTCGTTCATCACCACGAGGACCATTTTACCGCGAGTGCCCCTTTTTCATTTTTTTTCATTTTTTTGCCAAGTCATTTTTCCGTATGATATTGCCAAATAGTGTCGTAAAACTTTTGCTTGTTTAGTGTTGGAAAGTGTGTCTAGATGATCTGGCTACCCATGCATGACTTTGTTTTTGTCAGATACGACGTAGTTATTGGTATATTGGGTATTTAACTGCGGTTACCAATTTCTGTTTTTTTTCAATATTTGTAAAAATTACTACGTAGTAAGGAATTGCCGTATATTATTGATTTTTTTTTCATGTTTATGTGTTAGAAAGCGTGCCTTGATTGTTGGGCTAACACGTGCATGTCTTTTTTTTTATCTGAGATGTCGTATATTAGAATGTCGGGCATTTTACCGCGAGTGTCCCTTTTTCATTTTTTTTCATTTTTTTGCCAAGTCATTTTTCCGTAAGATATTGCGAAATAGTGTCGTAAAACTTTTGCTTTTTTAGTGTTGGAAAGTGTGTCTAGATGATCTGGCTACCCATGCGTGATTTTGTTTTTGTCAGATACGACGTAGTTATTGGTATATTGGGTATTTAACTGCGGTTGCCAATTTCTGTTTTTTTTTCAATATTTGTAAAAATTTACTACGTAGTAAGGAATTGCCGTATATTATTGATTTTTTTTTCATGTTTATGTGTTAGAAAGTGTGCCTTGATGGTTGGGCTAACACGTGCATGTCTTTTTTTTTATCTGAGATCCCGTATATTAGAATGTTGGGCATTTTTCCGCGAGTGCCCCTTATTATTTGTTTTGCATTTTTTTGCTTAGTCATGTTACCGTAAGGAATTGGCAAGTAGTGTCGCAAAACTTATATTTTTATAGTGTTGGAAAGTGTTTCTAGATGATCTGGCTACCCATGCCTATTTTTTTTTTAGCCAGATATGGCATATATATAAGTATGTGTTCGATTTTCCTGTGATTGCCATTTTTTCGTTTTTTCCCATTTCTTTCAAAATTACTACGTACTAAGGAACTATCACAGAGTAATATTTCATTTATATGTTTATTTGTCGGAAAATATGCTTTGATGGTTTGCCTAGCACGTGGCTGAAATTTTTTTTTTCTGAAATGCCGTATATTAGAATGGCCATTTTTCCACGAGTGCCCCTTTTTATTTGTTTTGCATTTTTTTGCTTAGTCATGTTACCGTAAGGAATTGGCAAGTAGTGTCGCAAAACTTATATTTTTATAGTGTTGGAAAGTGTTTTTAGATGATCTGGCTACCCATGCCTATCTTTTTTTTAGCCAGATATGGCGTATATATAGGTATGTGTTCGATTTTCCGGTGATTGCCATTTTTTCGTTTTTTCTCAATTCTTTCAAAATTACTACGTACTAAGGAACTATCACAGAGTAATGATTCCTCTAGATGTTTATTTGTCGGAAAATTTTGTTTACTTTTTTTTTGATTGAATATCATCAAATTTTTTTAGCTAAAATATTGTTTTACATTTTTTTTTCGATTTTATTTCCCTTAAAAAAAATTTTTTGGGTCAGAATTTTAATTTTATAAACGTAAAATA
>NC_090758.1:18597951-18735451 GCF_036898095.1 Palaemon carinicauda
ACACACTTATCACGTTGAATTTGGAACTTCTCTCCCAGGGCTAGGGTGAAAAAATCATGAGATGAAGGTTGTTCGATCTCCATGATGAAGCGTAAATAATCTCCTGCTGTTCCTCCTGAGACAGAATCGGGTTGGTCACGGCACCAACTCGGGGTTCAAATCCATGACGATGGGATACCAGTTGCTCTTAGGCCTCAGAGGAGCCACCAGAGCTGCCGTCCCTTGAAAGATCGAAGCTTGTTCAAAACCTTTATGAAGAGGTTGAACAGTGGAAATACGTAAATCATCAAAAAACGATTTCCATCCAGGGACATCGTGTCCATGCCCACTGCTGCTTGATCCACTTTCGGTTCTACCTAGCAGAGAAGTATATTGTTAAGACTCATGGCAAACAGATCCACTCTAAGACCAGGGACTTGATCTCCCTGAAGGTAGGAGGTTAACAAGTGCCAACCTTTCTTTTGAGCCAACGTAAAGACGGCTATCATTATATGGTTTATTTGAGGAAACCTAGACCCTTGTCTGTTGATGCATTGGACTATTACCCTGTTGTCGAGGTCTAGACAGATATGAGTGTTCTCCTTGAGGGACAAGAAGACTGCCATGAATGAAGGCTTCTCTCCCAAAGTTGTTGTACGACTGCGTCAGTAAACTTCGTGAAAATTCTCGGAGCCATGTTGAGCCCGAATGGCTTAGTTCTGAATACGTAGCGATTTCTTTCCAGGCTGAAAAAAGGTAGGGGGAGAAGTGTCAACCTATTTGAAGATACAAAGACGTCGGTAAGATCTATAGGCACAGTGAAAGCCTCCAGGGGTGGTAAGGTCCGTATCTGCGAGATAGTCAACATCCGGAACCTGTCGCACTGAATGAACAGGTTTAGATTGGACAAGACGAGAATAGTTTTAGGTATGCTCGAAACCTTCTCTGTCACGCAAAATAGATGACCTTGAAATCTCATAGATCACACGCAGCGGATAACTCTTTTCTTCAGAAGGTCTTTCACATACTGTTCCAGATAAGGTGTTGTTTTTTTGGAAGAAACTCCCGAGCTGTGGTAGCCTTTGTCACCACTTCCAACCCAAGCCGTTGGAAATGATGCTCTGTGTCCAAAGACTGAAGGACCCACAATCCTTGAACAAGGCCAGCCATCCCCCTACCAGGAGACCTTCATTATTTATGTTGAAGACGTGAACCTCTTCTTCCACTGCCGTTTCGATGTTCACGACCCCTGGACTTGCCTCCTCTGTCAAGACGGCCTCGGAAGACGACCCTTACTCATACACATGGTGGAAGGCTGGTGACTGTAACACCACTTGTTAGGGCACAGCGTAGACAGTCTGAGGGGTAGCGGCATAGGAAAGAGCAAACAACTTCCGATGATAAGTCAGTTTGCGAGACCTTTTTGGGTTGTGGGCCTCGCCCAGGGGTGAACTTCCTCTTCAATGAGGTCCTCCACTTCTGGAAAAGGCTCTAAGCTCTGCAACAGCCTTATCCGTAACTTCCTTTACCACCTTCTAAGGAAACAGATCTTATCCCCAGATGCCAGAGGTGATGAAATTTTTCAGCTCGTTGTGGATGGTAGCTGTGGCAAGTACATGCTCTCTACAGGCTCGACAGGCATGAAAAGAGTGTCATAAGGGCGTGGGGTAATAGTAAAAAAATACAGGATAGGAGGCGGTGAATTAGACGAGGTTGAACTCGTAAAAGAGGATTTATTGAGCAAAAAATCTTCTTCAAAGAGAGTGAATTAGAACTTTAAATATTGAGGGTGCATAACAAAAGATTAATAAGTTTCTCGCTGGCTCTTAAATGATTTCATCATTCAAATAAAATGGAATTTACTTTTAACTGGTACAATACCCGGAGAGAGCAGACTGGGAGACATTTAGACTAAGAAAAACTATTGGATGTCGTATGGCATATAGACGTCCGCCATGGCTGCAGTAGGCTTACCATGGCCGGTGGGCCTAGTGAGAGTTGCCCACTCTTGAGTAGAACTTGAACTTAACTGCCTTTACTCGCACAGTTTGTGCGTTCTTATTTCCCCTACATTGCTGGGGGCTTGTCTCGCCTATGGGTAGCAGGTGACGTAACCGCACCATACTGGTTTTCATTCTGCGTCTCCTCTCCCCTGTTTACTTAATACAAACTTAGGCTTGGACAGGGAGACCTACAGCAAAGGGAGACTTATCTATTTTACATGTTAATAAAACAATAGTCCTTATCTTAAAAAGGGCACCACTAAGAATGGACGTTAGCCGTGACTATTTTAAAAACTGCACCAAGGCGTAGTTATTGTGAGCGCCTTAGGGGGGTCAATCCCATCTTACCTAAGGGGGTCCTAGGTATGGGCATGCCCCCCAGGTCTATGTCAGCGTCCTCTCCTTGCTGCATTTCTCCACCCTCCTTGCCTGTAACGAAGAATTTGAAAACAACAAAGGGTCTAATCATCATTTGTCAGACGCCATGCCACCTGAATTTGCGTCTATGGACAAAGCAAAACAGCCGCAGAGTTCAATACCCATCATTCTATTACTTAAGCATCTTAATCTTATTTTTTTTTACTTGTGACAAGAGGCATAAATGTCGTTCATAAAGGTGGCGAGATGAGTTATCGTCAACAAGGAAAGACTTGAGGCGTCTGCAAAATTCCCGTTCATCATCTCCATGAAGCACTACAGAGACACCTACACTGACAACCTTTGTCTGGCCTTCGACTCACCCTTAAGAAGGTGTTTGGGAATTCTGGGCAGCTTCTCATGAAATTGGCGGCCGGCCGCATCCTTATCCAGTTTACTCCCAGCAAAAGTAAACTGGACATTAGTCCAGTGGACGGCATCGTGTGGTAAGACAGGTGAGACTGGTGTGTACTCTTCCAAAGCTGGGAGAGGCTTGCCCTCACGGATGTCTTTCTCCACCGCCGTGTATCTCTTTGAGGCAAAGGGAAAGACCGTATTGTCCGGAGCCACGGAGGAGGCCAACCTCTCACCGAAGGCGACAAGCTGTATATTGATACCCCCTGCCGTCATCATTTCATCGTGCAATAAGGTAGCGAGGAGGGCAAGACCTTATACTTAGTCAACTCCTCTTGCTTCTTCAAGGCCTGGATCTCTTCACATGAGGCCTTAAACATCATCATCTGGTATTGCTAATTCCCCTCCATGAAGGCTTTCACGTTAGCTATAAGTACCAGATCCATTGTAGTACCCGAGGTACTCGGGAACTGAGGGGCTCCGTGAGCCCAGCAGAAGATGTTGGGAGGAAAAAAGGTCAGGAACAGCCCTCGTCACAGAAGAAGTAATCGTTACCGTAGACCGGGAGGCCGTTGCCGTAGTGTGGTCTAAAGTGGTAGACACCACTGAATTTTAGACTTACTTCATCCTCTTACCCAGGTGACAAGGGACCGCGGGAAGAACACGCGGTCGTCATCGGAGGTATCCTTCGAGACCCATTCAGAGTGAAGTAGATCCTTACAAACAGTGCAGTCCTGATGGTCCCAGTGCGATACTGGATCTTTCATCCTCCGACACTTCGTATGTGCGCGACAACTATCGGGACCACAAGGATGCTTCACAGTCCTGACACAAATCTGCGCTCAACAGTGCATTTCCATCATAGGCACTGCCTGTAAGGAGAAAGGGGTTTAAACGAGTACTACGGCCTCTAACAGTCACCAAAAGCTGAAAGAAATGGGTTAATAACATTCCATGTTAACAATTGAGGGAATAGTAATCCCCAAATTGTGTGTAAATACAATTGTGGTGAAAGGAGGAGATAAAGTACAAAATGTCCATTCCCCTATTGAAGAACGTGAGATTAGAAAAAATAGCCTCCTTAAAGTCCGTTGCTATAGGCCCAAAGAAGTGAGGGGGGGGGGAAGAGGTGCTCATGGAAGGAGCCGACATTCATATATATCCGCAGAAAAATGGCCAATTAGAAGGCAATGATACGGGTAAACTTAATAGCTTAAGCAATCAACGCATTGATTAATGAGCAAGACTCTATAGCAACCCGAGGGCTATAACAACAAGTTGATAACCTCAATTAGGGAAGACCTTGGAGTGGGAACTAGCCTATAGAGTTATCACCCATCTATCCAATCCACACACTCAGAGGGAAATGGATAAATTGGTAGAAAACCAATAACCATATGTAGTGGTTATTTCTTTGCAGGGTCCTAGAAAACCTTTCGTAAAAGGAGTTCCCAGGCCCAACATACATAAAGAGGCCTCAAAAGTTGGAGTAAGGCCTTTGTTAATCTGTAGTTGAATTCACCTACAGTCAGTATAGAACCCATCTTAGTTTAGGTTAGACGGTCTCAGATAAAAAGTTCAGAAAGGCATGTGCCCTATAGGTACCGGCATTGCCAGAAGTACCAGCAACGCCAGGGGGGAACGACATTGCCACCAACGTCCTATGTGCCATAAGGCACTGGTATAGATATCCACTCCCATAGACTAGTACTAACCCCGCCACCAGTAACGACAATGCCGTCAGGGGCAATAGTGCCCAAGGGCGGCGGAGATAACAGTCAAGGGTTTCCGCAAAAACATCTTGCCACAGGTGAAGACAGTGTTGCCAGTGGCGGCACTGTCGTAAGCAGCGACATATTGCCGGTATGGGTACTATAGAAGAGCCGTTAGGTACTGGCACTGCCAGATGTACCAGCGGTACCAGAATTACCGGCAGCGCTAGGGGATAACAGCATTGCCTCAAGCGTCCTATGTGGCCTAAGATGCTGGCATAGTCAACCACTCCCACAGACTAGTACTAGCCCCGCCGCCAGCAACGGCAACACCGTCAAGGGCAAAGATGCCTAGGTCGGCGGAAACAAAGAGCAAAGGTTCCTGCAGAAAACACTGTGCCATAGCTGAGGCAAGCAGCGACGCATCGCCAGTACAGGTACTATAGGATGGTGTGCCAAATGGTGGCGGCAAAGCCATTAAGTACCGGCACTGCCGTCAGTCTAATAGCCTACCCCTCAGGGAGGAGCATGCCGACGGCCATGAAGGGTCAGATCCCAGAAGGAACCAACCACCCCGATCAACAAATGTAAAAACACCGCAACAAACTTATAAAATTCATGCAATGTCCGTCATGGAAAGGCTAGGATATAAAGAGAGGTGATGGCATGGGCTACCTATATCCATGCATCAAAAGAGCATTCCTTAACAATCCCCAGAACAGAGGCGATGGCAAGGAAGTCAGGCTCAGAAAGAAATCTAGATTCAATCCGAGGGTTATCCCAACAAGGAAGAGTCTCTAGACAGAGACACTCTATGCTGCCACACCCTGAATCCCAGGAAAAGTTAGAAAGACTAGAAATAAATGCCATGCCCTCAGAAAAGGCGGCTGCAGTCCTATTGAAAAATATCAGAGGCTAGGAGGTAACAACAGTACATGTAAGTCAGCGCACTGACATGTTGAGATCACCCTTCGCAAAGGGGAGCTCCAATGGACTGCGCAGTCCTAGCGTGGAAGATCACAAGCGAATGCAGAATGGCAGACCAACGGATCACCGACGAGGCCTAGGCTAAGCCTAATGGGTTGATGCCGCACGAGAAATCCCAGAGGCTAGGAGAGAACGGCAGTACAGGTAAGTTGGTGCACCGACAAGGGGAGAACACCCTTCGCAAAGGGGAGGTCCAAAGGACTGCAATGTTAGCATGGAAGATTATGAATGAATGCAGCATGGCAGACCCCCTCTTAACGAGAGAATGCCTTGACACAGTCATCTGGTTTCTTCATATTGTTGAAGAATTGTGACGGGCAAGAGGGCTCTCGAACTTGGGGAAATTGCTCCCCATGTTCGAATCTAAATTTCTCTCCCTTTCCTCTATTTCTTTTGCTGTCCTAACTCTATAAGTATTATTTAAGTTTATATATATAAATATATATATATACATACATACATATATATATATATATATATATATATATATATATATATATATATATATATATATATATATTTATTTTCTTTGTTCATTTATTTATTTATTTTCTTTTTATTTAAATGGCAGGGATATTTCCCCATTCGTTATTACTGCCTGCTTAGATGAATGGGAGAAGGGATCACGGTTGGGAGGTATTTGTATTCAAAGCTATATATGAGAGTATTGGAGGACCTCAGCCATCCCGAAGATGGTTTGGACTGTTTTGGCGGAACTACTCTCAAGGATTGGTCATCGGAATCCAGGGGGATCCAATCCTTTAGGTGGGACTATTGGCTTCTGGCCAGAAGCCCATTATTACAGATATGTGGTGGATGATTCCATATTTTCTTGGTCTCAGTCCTAACAGGCAGGTTCAGGTTACACCTGTGCCTCTGTATCTGTTTTGATGTTATCCTTTGGGTAGGGTATGGAGTGGACCATCTGGGAAGTATACTCTCATTGTGCCGATGGTGGAGCATTAAAATTTCCTTTCCAACGTATGGTATTTTCTTAAAATTCTCAAGCTGGTAAACTAACAAAATAACCAACAAAAATCAAAAAGAAAATCCCACCCTTAAATATTGACTCATCAAGCACTGACTCCCCATCCCCTGGATATGCTGACCCCCCCCCCCCCCACCAAACAACAACCCCCCCCCCCCCCCCCCGCACTGTTGACGACCTCTGCTAATTTGAATAGGGAAAGTTCTGTAGATGACCTTGGAACGGGAAAGGACCATTCTACTGATATTTCAAAATAGAGTGATTTGAGTAACATGAGGAATCTTTGAATCCTTCATGTTACCCAAATTTCAATACAGAGTAATTATGATGATCTATATAAAGCATTTGAGTGCTATGGATGTATAAAAGAAATAAGGATGAAACTTGAAGATGAAAAATGGCATTCATGGATATTTTACAGTAGTTATGACGAAGCTTCTAGTGCAGTAAGTAACATGAATAATATTAAAATTAATAACTTGATTGTAGCAGCTGCTTTCTGCAATAAGGTACCAAAGGACTTGGATATGTGTAGGCCTGCCGATTGGTTGGAAAAAGATCGGATTTAGTTATGCCTTCCAATAGAAAGCCAAAACCACAAATGTGGCTTATAGCTGAATCAAAGGGGGTTACAGGGAATTATTTTAAAATATGCAAATTAATTTAGAAGAAAGTAGGAACTATTGCACCAGGCGATATATATCGTTTTGGAAAAAATTGTTTCCTTATCCCTGCCAAATCAAGTTCACAGTCTGTAATACTGTCCAACATAAAAATAAGTAATGATGATATTAAGTTAATGTCAAACCCCACCTGAATAGTAGCTACGGAGGGGGAGTAGTTTTTAACAGGTCTGTATGAATTTACAGAGGAGAAGATGCTGGCCATGTGTCCACTAAATGTATGGAAATTTCGCTAAATCCCAGGTACATGAATGATAATCCTTATGTTCCAGGATGCTGATGTACCAATCCATATTATTATAGAAAACAAAATTATCAAAGTAAGACCATTCAAGCAAAAGCCACTGCAATGGTTTAATTGTTTTAAATTTGGGCACCTGTCTAAAGTTTGCAAAAATAAAAAATGTGTGGTATTTGCTTCAAATCTTACCACGGAGAATATGTACTTGGAGCCAGATGTTTAAATTGCAATTCGAATCATAAATCCACAGACAAGAGCTTCTAGGTGTACAAGTTGGAGGAAGCTGCCCTTAACAAATCGAATTTAGAACATGTAAGTGTGGGATATGCCAAAAGACTATTAAATAAATCAAATACATATGCTAAGGCATTAAAATCAAACCCACCTAGTACTGCCAAAGCTCTAGAAAAAGAAATATACCATCTGATGAAATGTCAAATGAGGAGGTAAGCATATTGCCTCCTGAGGGTTTACCACGGCATATTAACACTAAGGCATTGCCCATTTCTGTACAACCCTCGTCCCCCATGACAAAAACTAGTACAAACCTCTCACAGGCCATGTCCTTGCCTGATTTGATGGAGGTTCCACTTGAAACCAACTTGCCTGATGCACCTGTAGTGGGAAAGGTGCAAAAACCTAGAATCCCACCATCTATTAATTGTAAAAGAGAGAGACCTCCATCTCTCTCTACCCCCTCCATTAGAAACATTAAAGGTATGACATCAAATAAATTTGATGTTTTGTCTATTGATGTTTCTATTGAAACAGAAGATAAACTGAATAAATCAAAATTTCAAGTTGAGGTCCACCATCCACCTCAACAAATAGATCAGGACACAAAGAAAAACACAAATGTAAAACCCAACATATCGAGACCATCTCTGAAGAAACCTACAGATAATAATGTTAGATTAAAAACTGCTAATGGGAAGACCTCATCCAAGATGTCTTCCAGAAATAATCCATAGTTTTCTCCTCCATTTTGCAGTGGAATTGTCAGGGTTTAAGGGCCAAATATGAAGAACTTAAGATCCTATTCATGAACATTACCCCATAATTGTGTGTTTACAGGAAAGTAAGCTTGATGCTAACACTCCTAGTTTTCAAGAGTATGTTAGCTATAGAACACCATATAATCAACAAGCATGTACATTCGTCGAGATGTTCCCCAAATACCTTTGTCTATTCGTACACCCCTGCAGGCAGTGGTTGTACAAATCGATATAGGGAGAAAATATACAATATGGTCTCTGTACTTACCTCTAAATGATAGTATTTAATATGATGATTTAGTAGAGGTCATTCAACAACTCCCTCAACCTTATCTCTTACTGGAAGATATGAATGGTAGACATCCTTTATAGGGTGATGTTTTGACAAACACAAGGGGCAATATTATCTCATTAATTGTGGAGAATGAGGATGTGGGACTCCTTAATACAGGAGAGCCCACACTCTTCCATCGTCAGGCAGGTACCTTGTCATGCATTGATCTTTCAATTGCTAGCTCTAACTGCCTTCTTGATTTCGATTGGAGGACATTAGATGATTGGCATACTAGTAATCATGCACCAATCATTATAAACACCAACAAGGGTCCGCCTTTACAAAGATCACCACGATGGAATCTGGACAAGGCAGACTTAGTTAAATTTCGGGAGTTAAGTGAAATCGAGGGTAGTGCAGAACAGTTTGAAAGTATTGTTGATGCCATAGACCTACTGAATGGAACTCTCCATACAGTAGGAATTAATTTGATTCCCAAAACCACGGGATTATTCAAATGACCACCAGTCATGTGGTGGTCTTCAGAATTAAGAGTTTTGCACTGACCAAACAGAATATCTCTGACTAGATTGCATAGACGCTATACGGATGAAAATTTGATAACACAAATAAGGTTTAGAGCACAGTTCCGTTGTGCCATGAAAGAACCTGGACGCCAGTCTTGGGTGTCTTTTGTTTCCTCCATTAAGAGTAGAACACCACCATCTTCTGTATGGAGGAAATAAAGAAGATTGCTGGCAAATTTACCCCAAACCCACCACCAGTGCTGAAAGTTAATGGTCAGTATGGGAGTAAAGTAAATGATATGAGCAATGCCCTGGCCAATCATTTTTCAAATGTATCTTGCAAGTGTGTAGCAGCTCTTGGTCACCATTATAGGAGCCCCAAAGAAAAATAAATTTTAAACTTTGCAACAGGAAGGGAAAAGTCATATAATTCTCATTTTACTGAAGAGAATATGATTTGCCACTTGCCCCTGGACATGATGGAATTCCACACGCAATGATTAAACATGTACATTTTAATACAAAGTTTTTTTTCATTTTAAGCATTATTAATAGAATATGGCATGATCATAGTTATTCAAGTGTTTGGGAACTAGCCATTATTTTAGCCTTTTTGAAACCCTGTAAGGACAAGATTTTAGCAGCAAACTATCAACCTATTGCGCTGACATCTTGTTTATGTAAAATTATGGAGATGGTCAATGCAAGGTTGATGTGGTACCTTTAAAAGAATGGTATTTTATCACCCATTCAATGTGGATTCAGAAAAATGCACTCATCGACTGATGTGTTGATACAACTTGAGTCTACTATTTTTGAAACGTTTGCTTCCAAACTGCACTATGTGACAGTCTTTTTTGACCTTGAAAAGGCATATGATACCACATGGAGATATAGTATACTTAAAACGATTCAGGACTTTGGATTGAGAAGAGAGCTGCCACTATTTATTCATTCATTTCTTTCACATAGAGTTTTTCAAGTGGGAGGTGGGGAACTCTATCAGAGAGTAAATGTCAGGAAGAAGGAGTTCCTCAGGGTAGTTTGCTGAGTGTAACCCTGTTTGGACTAGCAATTAATGGGATATCCTCAGACATTCCTCAGGATGTTCTTTCAACATTATTTGTGGCTGATCTCTCCATATCATTTGCTGGAGCTAGAATGGCAACGGTTGAGAGAAAACTACACCTCTTATTTG
The DNA here is from genome assembly GCF_036898095.1 of Palaemon carinicauda. Classification (NCBI taxonomy): domain Eukaryota; kingdom Metazoa; phylum Arthropoda; class Malacostraca; order Decapoda; family Palaemonidae; genus Palaemon; species Palaemon carinicauda. The sequence continues at coordinate 18,608,310 of NC_090758.1, forward strand.
ACAAAATTATCCAGTGGGCCGATATGAATGGATTCAAGTTTTCGACAAGTAAAACTACTAATGTACATTTCTGTCGTATCCAGGGAGTAGATCCAGACCCGGATATAGACATTAAAGATCAATGGATCCCATGTGTAAGTGAAGCTAAATTTTTAGGTTTGATATTTGAGTGTAGGCTTACATGGGTTTCTCACTTGAAGGCATGGAAAGCTAAATGTGTTGAGGCTCTGAATCTTTTAGAAATATTGTCCCCTATATCATGGGGGCAGACTGGAATACTATTTTAAAATGATACAAGGCCTTGATTTTTTCCAAAATTAGTCATGGATGTGAAATATACCCCTCAGCCACCCCAAGCCGGTTAAAAATATTAGATTCAATACATCATGCTGGTATTAGATTGTCCACAGGAGCATTTAGAACCTCACCTATCCCAAGTCACCTATCCCAAGTCTCCTTGTTTATGCTGGGGAGTTACCACTAGATTTTACCAAATGTCTTCTATTATTCGGTATTGGTTTAGATTGCAAAGACTCCCTAATTCTTTAGCCTTTCAGACTGCAAGCCTTGTAAGGCAATCAACATACTTTGAGTTGCACCCTAAATCTTCTCAATCTTATGAGTTTCGGGTGAAAAAATTATCAAACAGTGTTGATATAATTAGAATTAAGGTGCTTCAATTTAAGGTATCAACGCCTCCATGGAAATTACCAGAGGTATCTTTTTGTGAATGTTTGAGTTAAGAAGAATATGACGTAGAATCCAGGTCCCTTTTTTATGGAACATGTTGCAGAACATAGGGGATCGACTTTTATATATACTGATGGCTCCAAATCTGATGCTGGCAGTGGATTTGGAGTACATAGTAATGGTTTTAATTGCAGAGGTTCACTTCCTCTAACAGCATCCATATTTACTGCCGAACTGTATGGCATACTAACTGCCTTTGAGAAAATAACGTTGGAAAAGGAGGGTAATTATACAATTTTTAGTGATGCAAGGCGTGTTCTTCAAGCTTTAGAAGTTTTTAATTTTAGTAACCCTCTAGTTTTAAAGATTTTAGAATGGCTTTTCATAATTGAACTGAGAGGTATAATGATTTGATTTTGTTGGGTTCCAGCACATGTAGGTGTGTGTGGGAATGAGAAGGCAGATTTACTGGTGGAGAATGCTGCATCTGAGTTGCTACCAAGAAGGTATCCCATTCCTTGTAATGATTTCCTACCTAATATCAAGAAATTGTTTTTTAATAAATAACAATAGCACTGGGATAGTCTAGATGGCAATAAAATGAAAGAAGTAACAAATGTCATATCTCCTTGGAGGTATGACATGATGTCCCGTATTGGTCACACTCGGTTGACACACGAGTTTCTTCTGAAGGCCAACACCAACCGTATTGCGACGCCTGTTTAGTACCTTTAACATTGAGGCATTTGTTGACTGAATGCCCCAATTATAATAACTTAAGAAATATATATATGTTTGAGGGTCAAGGTGAGGATGGCAGGTTCATCCTTGCCCAGATTCTTGGACATGATGTGTCCTACTATGCGAGCGGCATTTTTAGATTTATTTCAGAAGCAGGTCTTCTGAAAGCTATTTAACTTTTATAATGACATCTTAACTTCTATAGTTTTAATTGATTTCTTTTTTATTTTTCATATATAATAAATGCTATCTGCGTCAATGATCTTAGATGTTAGGATTCCTGAAAACTTTCAATCAATCAATCAATCAATCAATAGCAGACCAACGGATTCACCAACTAGGGCTAGTCTAATTGCCAACGAGGCCTAGGCTAAGCCTAATAGGTCAATGCCACAGATCGATCGAGAAATCCCGGAGGTTAGGAAGGAACGGCAGTACAGATAAGTCGGAGCACCGAAGAGGGGAGATCACCCTTCGCAAAGGGGAGCTCCAGTAGACTGCATAGTCCTAGCATGGGAGATCATGAATGAATGCAGCATGGCGGACCACCGGATTCGCCAAGGAGGGCTAGGCTAAGCTTAATAGGTCGAAAAAACGGGGATCGAAGGTAGGCAGGCAAAAGGGCTCAGTAAACTAGTATAACGGATGAAAAAACCCTCAAGTGTAAAATGGCCGCTGCCAAAGAGATCAGTAAGAAAGACCTGATCGCCATTGGCGAGCCCGTCTCCGACAAAACTACCACTCTCCAAGCTAGGCTAGCAGAGACCAACACACATAAAACTAAAACTTAAACTACATTAATTCATAGTAAAAGTATACACAAACCAGAGCCCAAGGCATCGTAATGCTAAAGCTAGCTAACGTGATACTAGATAAAAGATACTAAGTGAACACCAAATAAAAAGGACGGTCACATACTGGAAATGGCGCCCAATGGCTAGCTGGACTCGGAGCACCCGGCTCCCTCATCGCCGTAAAAAAGTTAATTAACCACTCCCCTAGGGGACCTGAAGCAGTTACAGCTAATTCAAACTGTAAAAGAAGAGAGTACTCAACTTTGACAACAAAAGGGAAGTCATCATGCTAGGAATAACTCCAAAAAGCTGAGAAAAGGGACACTTGTCAAAATACGAACGCGTAGGTAAGCTGCGAACAAAGGATTGAGTTCATCAGAGACGGACAGTACTATGAAGCTACTCCTCACCTATCATCCTCTTTAGATTGCTAGACTGGTTTAAGTCTGTTTGGGGTGCAGATATCTATGGTTATCTATGGATACGTCCCTGAATATACATGATATCTTAGGATAGTCGTTGCTAGGGTTAGAACCTCGGGATACCTGACGGTAATTCTCTTGTAATATCACTTGCAGAAATATTATACAGTAAGAAGCTGCCTGAAGGACCTTCCATCAGGAGGACATGGCTCAAGCCCAAATATTCTTATACAGTATATCTATTTATATATATATATATATATATATATATATATATATATATATATATATAAATATATATATCTATAGATATGTACATGTATATATACATACACGTATATATATATATATATATATATATATATATATATATATATATATATTTATATATATTTATATATATATATATATATATGTATGTATATGTATGAATATATATGTATATACATACATACACACACACACATATATATATATATATATATATATATATATATATATATAATGTGTATATATATAAATATATATGTATATTTACATATATATACATACACACATATATATGTATATATATATATATATATATATATATATATATATATATACATACACACACGCACACACACGTATACTTAAGGCCATATGCTCAGCATAACACTAAGGGATCTTAACTCTATTCCGGTTATGCTCAAAGCTTGGGGAGCCTAAGACGCAGGTATTTTTTGCAAAGCTTTTATTCTTGCAATGAGGTTTGTCTGAGAACGTTCATGTTTGGCGTTTAGGTTTTCCATAAAAGTTTTTATGGATGCCATAAATTTCATTTGACTAGGAAACAAAGGTTTGTCCATCATAGAAACAGGTGTCGAAATAGAAGCCCTGACCCTAGCAGCAGGGATGAGGGAACAAGCAAAAGAAATATTGGGAACTGTACTCACCCGATGTACATCCAATAACTCCTTTGAGATCACATGTTTCTGGCAAGTCTTGTGGCTGCTGGGCCACTGGACTCGCCTGGTACAGGTAACCGCAGAACACACCATTTCATCAGCAACCTGTAAGGAAGAAAAAATTTCAATGAGTACAAATCATTAGAATAGTTTTCTTCTTAAGATTAATCATGCACATCAAATTTATACATAAAATAATGCTTAAGATTGATCTTAGCCTACATAATCGTACTGTGCAAATTATGACTGAAGTCTAACAATTAATGGAGGCTCATGCCAAACAGCTCAGAAATCATTGGAGAGTTTTGATAAAAAAAAATAGAAAACTATCATTGACAGTGAGGTAGTATTATGGAGGAAAGGTTCACATGAAAAGAACACCAATACCTCCAATGTCTGTCTATTGGACAATCTAAGAGGGAAAATTCACTTATCATACCGCCTAAGCCAGCAACAACTGCCCCCGAAGCGGTAGTAGCTGGATTAAGGTGGCGACTGTGTGTAGCAGCCAAGATAAAAACTGACCGTCCAACACCCTAGGCATGTCGACGCAAGTCACCATAGGCATTGTCTAGTCGACACGAAGAGAGTGGACAATCCCTTTGGGAAGGGTCCACAATCAGGGATAGAGGTATAGGAATGAAAGTCAGCTAATAAGGGAACCTGCCAAGACCTGGTCATTATCATTAACTTATGAAAAGAGGGGTTTTAGTCCGTAGGATAATGAGAGCCGTACAAGACAGGCAGGACAATAAGAATTGGAAATTCAAAGGATGTCCAGACAACTAGGTGGGATCCAATCGGCCATCTTCAGAGGACAATGTTCCTCAGATATGGAAGAGAATAGGCATAAGCAGATGACCAGTCTAAGGCTGCAACTAAGGTGACAGAAGGAATGTCCCATAGCCAACACACATCCAGTCCCTGAAAAAACTCAAGCCGACAAGACTGGGAGCAGAGACAGAAGGTAACACTTCCAGGCAATTGAGCCAAGACTCCGCAGCAAGAGGTACACAGCTCATGATGAGAAGCTGCAGTCACAGAACAGGCAACTGCCAAGGTAGCAGAGGAGAACCGTAAGGAGTACCAACTCTTTGCCTAGATAGGGTTAGACTATAGGTAGAACTGTGAAGCGAAGCCTAGCCTATCTAGCGGGTGAGGGAAAAACTCAATAGCTTGTTCCCAGTACAGTCAGGTTATGGCTTAACCGGGAAGGGGAAGGGGCAGAGAAAACACCAAAGGGTGGTGGTCACTAAGGCAGCAGAGAGGTTTAGTCCAGAGAAGGAAAAAACTCGCCCACCCCGGGCCTGGTAGGCACAAGGGATGGGAAAAGGGTAGTGATTGGAGGCTTATGACAGGAAGGCCTAACTGCAACATTAGAACATGAATAGTGTTCTAAGGGGTCTGCAGTGATAGGGCACAGAGGACAAGTCCTCACAATCAGCCATGATGTCAGGATGCCCGAGAACTTCAAATCATTCATTCATTCACAATCAGCCACAGCCTACCAAAATCTAAGAGAGAAGCCTAAGAATGGGTAAGGCGGCACAAGGAGGTCTACGTGTCAGCATTAAATCAGGGGGTAATGCGTTCCCAGGTCCTGTGTTGTCTCGCCAAACATATAGGCTAATTGGAAATTGAAAATAGTCACCCTAGGATAACTGTAAAACTCTATCCAACTCCCCCAGGCACCTTCAGGACTGCAGCTCCCCACTGTGACGAGTCGACAGCATGGGAGGATAGGCAGCCTCACAAATCCGATAAGGTTAGGTGAAAGAAGGCGATGGTGCACAAGTGAAAATTTATCAGGCATGGCCACTGGCCAAGGTGGAGCTACCCTAAATCAATGCTGATAAAAAACACACATGTATCTCCTTAAAAAGGGGTGGGAAACCTATAATCATACCACACTGGAAAAGAATAATGTAAAACATATTCCTACAATAAAATGACTGAATAACTAAGCATTTCTGAGCGACCTGGAAACATGATGCAATAGCGCCAACAGCATGCTGGCCACAATATGAAAAGCGTGCAAATCGAATGAAATAATGGTGTGGAGAATCGAAATTCAACACACAAGAAAAGGGTACTCAACTCAGTGAGGAAGAAGCTAAAGCATCCATGATCGCAAAATAACTCAAAAAGCTAAGAAAACAGGCAGAAAAAACTCCAAGCGGCTGCCAAAGTCAATGGTTCAACAGGAATCGTGCTAGTTGTAGCACATTGAGATCGGGAGTTGTAACGGCTCTTTCGCCCACGTATCCTATCCTATCCCATATACTTCGAGACAAGTATAAATATTCGGGGAAAGATTACCATAGCTTGCTATTACCACATCTCTGTTTTATACACGATATCTCTCGGGATATTCGCCCCGGAAGTTAGAACTCCATTGATACCTGTAAGGTAAAATATCTGCTATATCACTCGCAGGAATATTTTAAGAAGCTGCCAATGAGGAACTTCCATCAGGACGACTTGTATCGAGCCCAAGTATATACAGTGTATATATATATATATATATATATATATATATATATATATATATATATATATATATAATATAAATATATATAAATATTATATATACTATATATATATATATATATATATATATATATATATATATATATATATATATATATATATATATATATATATATATATATATATATATATATATATATATATATATATATATATATATATATGCATATATATATATATATATATATATATATATATACATATATATATATATATATATATATATATATATATATATATATATATATATATATATATATATATATATATATATATATATATATATATATATATATATATACATATGTGTGTGTATGCATATATTATATGTATATGTGTATACTGTCTAAATATATATATATATATATATATATATGTATATGTATATATATATGAGTCAATCAACTTGAAGACACCCGGAACCAGGCAAGACAACAGCGCAGGGAGAGAAGACAAAACCGTCGAGATCGGATACCCCCGGTCAACCCAGACCTGACTTGCCAGTTGTGTGGCAGAGTATGTGGATCCAGAATTGGTCTTCACAGCCATGCAAGATGGCACCAACGACAACAGATCTAACTTCATCCCCATCACAGCGAAGCAGAAGTCGTCTTCGATTCGAAGGACAGCAATAACGTAACGTAACGTAACGTAACGTAACAGTATATATATACGTATATATGTATATATGCATATATATATATATATATATATATATATATATATATATATATATAAATATATATAATGTAATAGGGGCGTGGAGCAATAACCAATTAATGGTACTGTACATAATAGGAGGCGGTGAATTAGACGAGGGTTATATCTTAAGAGGATTTATTATCTCAGTTAATTTTCACTGTTAAAATGAGCCGAAATCTTCTTCAAAGGAATTAGAACTCTAAATCTTGAGGGTGCATAACAAAAGAGTTATAAGTTTCTCGCTGGTTCTTAAATGATTTCATCCGTCAAATACAATGGAATTTACTTTTAACTGGTACGATGATATACACGGGGAGACATTTAAACTAAAAGAAACCTTTGGACGTCGTATGGCCTATGGACGTCCGCCATGGCTGTGGTAGGCTTACCATGGTCAGTGGGCCTAGTGAGGGTTGCCCACTCATGAGTAGGACTGGAATTTAATTGCCTTAACTCACGTAATCTGTGCATTCTTATTTCCCATACATTGCTGAGGGTCTTAGGGCTTATCTCGCCTATGGGTAGCAGTAGCAGGTGATGTAACCGCACCATACTGGTTCTCAGTCTGCATCCCCTCTCCCCGGTTTACATAATACAAACTTAGGCTCGGACGGGGTAGAGATCTACGGCAAAGGGAGACTTGTTTATTTTACGTTACATGTTAAAAAAGATAATAGTTCTTATCTTTAAAAGGGGGACAAACGAGAATGGACGTTAGCCGTCAGTCATGGCTGTCTTCAAAACTACTCCAAAGCGTAGTAATCTTGGGCGGTGTCATTCATGGGTGCCTTAGGGGGTTGATCCCATCTTGCCGGGGGGGTCATAGGTATGGGTATGCCCCTCAGATCTGTCAATGGATTCTCTTTGCTGCACCCTCTACCTTCTTTGCCTATAACGAAGAATTTGAAAACAACAAAAGGGTCTAATCATCATTTGTCAGGCGCCAGGCCTCCTGACGTTACGTCTGATAGGCGAAGCAAAACAGCGGCAGAGTTCAATAACCATCATTCCCATATCTAGGTATTTTAATATATTTTTTTTTACTGGTGACAAACTCCCCCCTACCAAGTTACAGTTTCTCCTGGAACTGTGGTAGGTTCCAAAGAAAAGAATTACAGTACTACAAATTTTACTTTGAATTCAAACCCCAAATAGCTTCTGAGTATCAGAAACATGACTTACTTTACTTGACATTAAGTAAAGAACAAACAAAACTCAAACGGGACTGTTCTGTTGTGCTTAGCCTTGATTATAAATAATCATAAATCCTCAAAAAAAAAAAAAAAAACCCTCTGAGCAATCAGGTTACAAAATCAGAACCAAACAAGTTCGCACATATTATATTAATAGTCATGCAGAGTATCATGAGAAAACAGGAACTGCAATAATATTATTACATAAGAAATACAACATGAATAACTAAAAATCAAGAACCAAAATACACAAAGGTTATATATTAGCAAATGAAATCTGAAACATAGACTTCCATCATTAAAACAAATTATACAAAAATACTTATTATCAGCGAACGTATGTTAAAGATAATTCAAAAAGAGAATTAATGATCAATCAACACTACACATATCTGTATTCATGATATACATACTTTATATATGAACATGTATGGATACTGTATGGTTTATTAAGAGAACATATAATAGAGGACAGTGACTGCAAAGTTACAATTTATACAACAGAAAGTAGCCTTTGTATTTAAAAATACTTAACTTTCCAAAATCCTACAGTCCATTAGTGAATGCAGTCATCGTACAAAAAGAATGAATGCCCTCATATGTCAAGCTTACACTCTGGCTCATTCATTGGACTCTCAGTCTGAAAGAGATCTAAGATATAGTATTGGTAAACACAATACATAATACATTCATTATTATGTTCCAAACCAAAAATGATAGTTGCTAGCAAAAAAAAACTCAAATTACTTAAAAGAAAAGTTTCACAAAAAAAAAAAACAATTCCCCAGAAAATCAACACATGTGCACATATCCTAAATATTCATTCTCCATAGATATTTTTGTATCTCCTGGGTATACCTGGATCCACTACAGGTATTATCAAATACTGACAATAATAGCTATTAAGTTTGGCCATAATATGCAAAGAAATCACAAGAAAATATCATCATCTGATATCTTTAAAACATAACAAAACATCTTTTAGACATCTTTAAACATGATAAAACATTATCCAATATCTTTAAACAGCTGTACCAAAAACTAATTAATGCGCATCATCAATAGTTAACTAACTGTATCATACTAACAAAAAGTATCATAATCAAACAAAGCTCTGTTCCTCCACTCGGAACACTTCTGCAGGCTTTTACAGGTATCCATGCGAAAACAACAAAAGGTTACCATTACAACTACTCATTTGAGCTATGCTTATACTCTGCATTAAGTAAGGCATACCTGGAATCCCCGGAACCACTCCATAGGTGGGAGTGTTTCCCCTATCCCCGTCCTCCTTGGAACATTTTGTTCTAAGGGCACAGCTTCCCTTACGATCAGAGGATTCGTCAGCACAACAGGTGTGACCCCCTTTCCCCTCCTCAATCGGAGAAAGGTAGGGCATCAAAAACCATCAAACAGAACACCAGTCCAACCAGACGGTGAAAAAAAGAAAACAATTCCTCAACATCCACAACAGGAATGTCCAAATTCCAAAGTTTCAATGAGTACCCACCAACTCACAACAAGGGACATCAAAAACTCTAAGGGAATTTCAACGCCCAAGTACAGAAAGTCTCTCTCTCTCTCTCTCTCTCTCTCTCTCTTGTCTGATACGCTTTCCCCAAGCGCCCTCATGATGACATCGTCATCGGGGCTATGTTTTCAAACTCTATGCCCAATCGTTCGAATTCCAATCCGGGCAAACTGCTGACACATCGCTCGTATCAAAACCGAAGACAGGCTTTCTGACAGAAGTTTCACAACAGAGACACTCTACATATAGTGCTTTCACAACACTGATACTCTCATCTTGTGTTGTCTCATCTCTTTTGTCGTACTCAAACAAAGCCGAACTCAAACTCTGGCAAACAAACAACAATCATTCTAGGACATTTATTCATCCAAGCTGACCTTCATTACGCAAACAAAGGCTCCTGCATTACCAACACATCACATCATCATCTCCTACTTCACACTCTATAGCCCTAAGCCATGTAGGTCTGAGTCTTCCAATTCTTCTAGTGCCTTGTGTAGCCCAATTAAACATTTGTTGAACTATCTCTCTTGGGGAGTGCAACAACACATCACAGAGAACTAATTTGAAATCGAAACATCCTAGTACAATTACGAATAGGAAATATCATTCCGATCAGATCTACGTTAAATCTCAAACAACAAAAAATACAAGGTGGAAACATAAATTTACGTTAAAACTGAACGCCATAAAATTTCGCTAAAGTCAAAACTGTTTACAAATTACGTTAAACCTTATTCAGAACATAAATTCTTCATAATCTGTCACTAAGGTCAATAATAAAAAAAAATCTCAACCAATTTCCAAAGAAAAAGAAAAAACCTCAAAGAAAAACTTTCTTACTTCCCTAAGACACTTAAGGAACAATCATTCTATCTGTCTTACTCACATTGGCGGTAACAAAAAACAACCAAAACTCATACTTACTCCAATTTGCACGGTCACTCGAGGAAACACTTTCAGCATGAGCCTAATTCCCCTAAGAATAGGTAGTAACAGTTGACTCTGTAACTAACGAAGATAAGAACATTGTAACTGAATTCCAATCATCAGCTAAAAAACCAATTCTCTCATCTTTTCCACAGAACCATCAGACACAAAGAAACAAATTCTCATTCAGCCATCTCCACTTTTTTCCTCTTATTCTGCGAACATATTGACGCCGCTTCTGAGCATGCGCAATATCACATCTCCCTCTGTGCATCTCATACACTCACATGAACGTATGCAAACGCAAACATTCACACACAGGGACTCACATGGGTTGAACTGTTAATAAGATCAGTAAGGTACTATATTAATAGAACGAGAAGAGACAAACCTCAGATTAACAAGCTCTTCGTGAGCACGGGAAGAACTAAGAGGAGAGTCACGAAGAACTAGATATCCTCGTGGATCAGGCCTGTAATTGAAAGAGTCACGGGTCAGGATGTCCTACAACCAAGTAGACACCCTCGCAGGCAGGTGGAAACGCCAAACAACGTTCACTCCCCACTACCTGCAGGACATAACCTACAGGAGCCTAGACACTTTCTCAATTTGTCCTGTGGTACCAGCACACAATGTGATCGAACACCTCAGCTCCCTAATGGGACAAGTAGCAGAAGATCGAGGGCAGAGGTTACCCGCGGGCTAAGTCTAGGATGAATATGAGAGTGACTGCCTACTTCCCACATTTATCTTCCCCTCTCTTGGGGTTTAGCTTCTGAGGGACTGGATTTTCTGTGGGTGAGTGTCACGCTCTGTAAGTTGCCCGCCTACCTAGTAGGAGGTTATGATCCTGACCTGCTAACAAGGGGCAGGTGGTTTGTTTATGATTTTGACGTGATTTGATGTTAGTCTCTCAAATCAGACAACTAATAAACCTTTTTTTTTCCCTTCCAGCAATTGATTGCTCAGGCCGTCATCCAAAGAGGATAACGTAGTGCGAGGATCCCTCAAGAGTCATACAGAATTAGAGGCCATCCCGGGACAGTTTCCAGCCAGTTGGACAGAGCTTCCACCCACCCAAAGGTGAGTCTGCGCTCTTAAATAGCATAAGGTTTGTATTTTGCGTCGGGAAAAATTTGGGAGTAATTTGTATTTTCCCTAGCTTAAAACCCTGGAATTCTTCAATCATACTGACGCGCCAGCACCAACCCCATTAAGTCCTGTACTAATTAATTAATTGAAAAAACAGTTTTCTATTAATAACTTGTGTGTTTTTGCATGAATCACTTTGAAATTTTGGGTATGGGTTAATTCATGTATATTAAAAAGGTTGATATTATTTTCTTTGCCCCCACCCCCATCCTTTCTCTGGTACCCCTGCCCCACTAAAGCTCTTTACTATAAAAACAACTGTCATAATTATTGCAACATAATCTCCAAAATTTGTTTGGTAGACAGATATTAGATAAGAGAATAAGGTAAGAGAACGATTTTTCTGTTTTTATTTATTTTTTTTTTTTTTTACAAATATTTTTCCATTTTTGAAAAACCTTGGATAATTTTCTTGGAAAAATTCATACCAGAATATTTTTGGGGAACAATTTATTTAGCTTTCATTGACTTTTTGTTTCACTGAGATCCATGAATTCATTACATCGGAATCTCCACTTGAAAAGTCGATAATTATAGTTTTAGGGTGATGTTTTTTCCTTGTCTGACCATTTATTTGCTTGCTGTCATACATTTTGAGGGTTTTATAACAAATTCTATATTATATTAAGTTTGTGCTATTTGTGATTATTACTTCATGTATAATGCATTATATTCTATATATTTAGGCTCCTGGTCCCCTTCTTTCCTTTCTTCTGGAAAGAGTATTATCCTAAATTCTGGGGGGTGCCTGATATGCCCCCACTTTCTCTCATGGAACGTAGATGTTGCATACATTTTTTTTGGTCTTGGCATTGTATTTAAAGCTAAAAGAAATAGCCCTGCAAAATTAAAAGAGTCAAAACACGGGAGCGGTTGAAATGATGTCTTGCAGATTCGAGTTCTGAGCTGCTACTGACAGTCAGTCGGTATCATTCCTTCACTCAAGCACCTCTACGTTTCTGCCGAATCATAGTGTTGCCCTATATGTCAATTAGATATTCTTATTTGATAGCTAAATTGAAATTATTACTGATAAACTGAAGTACCATTAGATTATACAAAAAAAAAATGCAATTTTCTCAATGATATTAGGATTATAGTTTTGTTTTATATCTCCAAAATATGAATTTTTCAATATTTTTTTTTCTGAGAATATAGACAAAAGGTGTACAAGTCTGTTTGCGAAGTATCACAGGAATTTTTTTTTTTTTTTCGTCAAATGCTTCCCTTAAATAGTGATGGTTAGTCACCAGTGTTGGTGGAAGCAGGGATAAACATAACCTCGTTAACTAGTGTTCGGTAGTTAAACCATTAAAATTTCAGTTTTGATTAGTTTTCAGCTTCGCCGAAATAATAATGCACTTAAAGAGCTCCAGGTTTGTATGCTAGTGAAAATTCAAATTACTCTCAAATTTGTCATGTTTTATCTGTTGATGTTTTAAATCAACTGGAAGACAACTCAAATAAATTGAGAAGTCAAGTTGAGTTCCACCATCCCCCTCAACAATTAGGTCAAAAGGAAACAAAGCAAAAGACATATGCAAAACCTAATTTATCAAGACCCTCGGTAAAGAAACCAACAGGAAATCATATTAAATAGAAAATTGTCAATGGGAAGACTTCATCCAAGGGATCTTCCAGAAAATAAACTGTAGGTTTCCATTTTGCAATGAAATTGTCTGGGTATAAGGGTTAAATATAAAGAAATTAAACTCCTCATTCATGAGCACTCCACCCTCTTAATGAGAGAATGCCTTGAAGAAGTCAGCTTCAGCACGGAATTTTATTCCCGTGCTGAAACTTGGTGACGGGCAAGTGGGTTCAAGAACTTGGGGAAATTGCTCCCCAAGTTTGAATCTAAATTTCTCTCTTTCTCATCTTTTTCTTCCTCTTTATATTACTTCAACCTTCTCCTAATATTATAAACTTTCTTTCATGTTGCTGTCCCAACCCTTTGAGTAAAATTTCCCATTTACATTTACATATTATATATGTATGTCTTTTTTTATTTCGTGGATGTTTCTACATCTGTTATTGCCACTTGGGTGGATGTTTCTACATCCGGTATTGCTGCCTGCTTTGATGAATGGGAAAGGTGTCACGGTTGGGAGGTATTTGTGTTCAAAGCTATATGTGAGTGTATTGGATGATCTCAGCCATCCTGAAGATGGTTTGGACCTTTTTGGCGCAACTATTCTCAAGTGATGGGTCTTCGGAATCCAGGGGGATCCAATGTTTTTGGGTAGGACTCTCGGCTTTTGGCCGGTAGCCCATCATTACAGATATGGGGAGGATGATTCCATAGTTTCTTTGTCTCAGTTCTAACAGGCGGGATTAGCTCACACCTGTGCCTCTATATCTGTTTTGGTGCTGTCCTTCGGGTAGGGTGTGGGGTGGACCATCTGGGAAGCATACTCTCATTATGCCGGTAGTGGAGAGTGCAAATTTCCTTCCCAACATGTGATGTGTTAATGTTCTCAAGCAGGTGAATCAAACTATTTAGAATATCACACTTTTCGTTTCTTTATTCTAATGGATTCCTGTGACAACGACCCCACCTCCCCTGGATACGCTGACTCGGCCCCGGCACTGTTGACGACCTCTGGCATTTCATTTAAAGAAACTTCTGTTGACGACTTAGGAAATAAAAAGGAATATTCTTTGAACATTCGAAAAAAGGGTAATTTGGGCAACACAGGAAAATTGAAACTCCTGCATGTTACCCAAATCCCATTAGAAGCTAATTATGATGTGCTACATAAGATATTTGAGTGCTACGGATTAATAAAAGAAATTAGAATGAAACTTCAAGATTATAATTGGGATTCTTGGTTATCATTTAATTGTCATGAGGAAACATTCAATACAAGCCGTAACATTGTTAATATTAAAGTAGGTAATATGAGTATTAAGGGTGCTCTGTGTGATGGGGCACCTAAAGATCTAGATGTCTACAGACTTGCAGACTGTATTGATAAAGATTTAAAGGTAGATATGCCATCCCAAAGAAAGCTAAGACCACAAATGTGGATCCTTGCTCAGTCTACAAGAGGTACGGAAAATTTTTTCAAGATCCGCAAATTTCTCCAGAGGAAAGTAGGAATGATCGCACCTGGAGATATATCTCGATTCGGTAAGAAAAGATACTTGATAAAGGCCAAGTCATACACACAGTCTGTCATATTGTCCATTTTGAAGACAGTAAATGATGATATAAAATTGGACATCAAACCCCATCTAAACTTTAGCTATGGAAGGGGAGGGGTTTTCAATAGGGATCCATATGAATTTACGAAAGAGGAGATATTGGCTATGTGTCCACTATCAGTATGGAAAGTACATAAAGTACCCGGAACATCAATGATTACTTTTACTTTCCAGGATGCTGATGTACCTTTCCACATAGACATGGGATTAGAGTTCAACCTTTTATGCAGAAGCCACTGCAATGTTTTAATTGTTTTAGACTTGGGCATCCTTCCAAAGTTTGCAATAATGATAAAATTTGTAATAGTTGCTCCAATCTTTACCATGGAGAATGTACACTTGAGGCTAGGTACTTAAACTGCAACTAATCATAAATCAAATGATAGGAAAGTAAGAGGCTGCCCTCAATAAATCAATTATTGAACATGTAAGCGTGGGGCATGCCAAGAGATTATTGAATAAATCTAATACCTATACAAAGACATTAAAAACAAGAGAAAAAATTCCTCGAGAATCATCTCACCCATCTACTACTATAGGTAGTTCTCAAAAAAGGAATTCACCATCTACTGATAAAGTGCTGCATAACAAGAGAAGAATACCTCCCCCCAAAGATATATTATTGAGTATCAACAAAAAGACATTGCTCACCAATATCAAACCTTTGTCCCCCATTACAAAAGATAGTACTAACCTCTCCGAGGCCATAGCCTTGGCTGATTTAATGGAGATTCCACCTGAAACCAAGTTATCAGGTGTACCTGTAGTGGGGAAGGTACCAAAATCTGGTAGCTCACAACCTATTAATCGTAAAAGAAAGAGACCTCCATCTCTCTCACCCCCTTCCATGTTTCTGATCAACCAGAAGACAATTTAAATGAATCGGAAATTCAAGATGAGGTCCACCATCACCCTCAACAATTAGATCAAAAGGACAAAATGAAAATAATAAACACAAAACCCAATTTATTAAGACCTTCTCTAATAAAACCACCGGGAATTAGTGTTAAAGCAACAATTATTAATGGGAAGACTTCATCCAAATGTTCTTCCAAGAAATAAACCATAGTTCTTTCTTCCATTTTGCAATGGAATTGTCAGGGTTTAAGGGCCAAATATGAAGAAAAGCTCCTAATTCATGAACATTCCCCCATAATTCTTTGTCTACGGGAAAGTAAGCTTGATGCTAACACTCCGAGTCCTGGAGAGTAGGTAAGCTATAGAACACCATATAATCAACAAGCAGAGAGCCATGGCGGAAGTCTCATATACGCTCGTCGAGATGTTCCCCGTATACCCTTATCTATTTGTACATCACTACAGGTAGTGGTTGTACAAATCGATATAGGGAGATAATATACTATATGCTCTCTGTACTTACCTCCAAATGATAATATTTTATATGATGATTTAGTAGAGGTCATTCAACAACTCCCTCAACCTTTTCTCTTACTGGGAGATATGAATGGTAGACATCCTTAATGGGGTGATTTTTAGGCAAATACAAGGGGCAATATTATCTCATCAATTGTGGAAAATGAGGATGTGGGACTCCTTAATATAGGAGAGCCCACACACTTCCATGTTCAGACAGATACCTTGTCATGCATTGACCTTTCAATTGCCAGCTCTTACTGCCTTCTTGATTTTGATTGCAGGGCATTAGATGATTGGCATACTAGTGATCATGCACCAATCATTATAAGCATCAGCAATGGTCCACCTATACAGAGATCACCACAATGCATTCTTGACAAGGCGGACTGGGATATATTTTGTGAGCTAAGCGAAATTGAGGGGGATGCAGAACAGGCTGAAAATATTGATGATGCCACAGATTTACTGAAAGGAAATCTCCCTACAGCAGGAGTCAATTCAATTCCCAATACAACAGGGTTATTCAAACGACAACCAGTGGTCTTTAGAACTAACTGCCCTGCAACGAGCCACAAGAAGATCTCTAACACAATCGCGTAGACACCGAACTGATGAGAATTAAATTATATACAAGAAATGTAGGGCACAGTTCCATCGTCCCATGAAAGAAGCTAAGCACCAGTCTTGGATGTCTTTTGTCTCCTCTATTAACAGTAGAACACCACCATCCTCTGCACGGAGGAAAATAAAGAAGATTGCCGGCAAATTTACCCCAAACCCACCACCAGTGTTGAAAGTGAACGGTCAGTATTTGACTAAAGCAAATGATGTGAGCAATACCCTGGCCAATCATTTTTCAAATGTATCTTGCATATGTGTAGCAGCTCCTGGTCACCAATATTGGAGCATTGAATAAATAAAAAATTTAAACTTTGCAACAGGAAGGGAAGAGTCATATAATTCTCCTTTTACTGAAAGAGAATATGATTCGGGTCTTTCCACTTGTATCGATACAGCCCCTGGACCTGATGGAATTCCATATGCAATGATTAACGTATACATTTTAATACAAAGTTATTTATTTTAAGCATTATTAATAGAATATGGCATTATCATAGTTATCCAAGTGTTTGGGAACTAGCCATTATTTTTTGTCTTTTTAATACCTGGTAAGGACAAGTTTTTAGCAGCAAACTACTGACCCATTGCATTGACATCTTGATTTTGTAAAATCATGGAGAAGATGGTCAATGCAAGGCTGATGTGGTACCTTGAAAAGAAGGGTATTTTATTACCCAATCAATATGGATTTAGAAAAATGCACTCAACGACTGATGTGTTGATACGACTTGAGTCCTTTATTTGTGAAGCGTTTGCTTCTAAACAGTACCGTGTGACAGTCTTTTTTTACCTTAAAAAGGCATATGATACCACTTGGAGATATGGTATACTTAAAACGATTCAGGACTTAGGGTTGAGATGAGAGCTGCCACTATTTATTCAGTCATTTCTTTCACATAGAGTTTTCCAAGTGAGAGTTGGGGAAACTATTAGAAAGTAAATGCCAGGAAGGAGGAGTTCCTCTGGGTAGTGTGCTAAGTGTAACCCTTTTTGCTCTAGCAATTAATGGGATATCCTCAGCCATTCCCCGGAATGTTCTCTCAACATTATTTGTGGATGACCTCTCCATATCATTTGCTGGAGCTAGAATGGCAATGGTTGAGAGAAAACTACAACTCTCATTTGACAAAATTATCCAGCAGAGTGATATGAATGGATTTAAGTTCTTGACAAGTAAAACTACTATTATACATTTCTCTCATATCCAGGGAGCACTTCCAGACCCGGATATATACATTAGAGGTCAACGTATCCCATGTGTAGGGGAAGCTAAATTTTTAGGTTTGATATTTGATTGTAGACTTACATGGATTTCTCACATAAAAGTATTAAAAGCTAAATGTGTTGAGGCTCTGAATCTTTTAAAAGTATTGTCCCATACATCATGGGGGCAGACCGCAATATTATTTTAAAATTATACAAGGCCTTGATTTTTTCCAAAATTAGTTATGGATGTGAAATTACTCCTCAGCCACCCCAAGCCGATTAAAGATATTAGATTCAATACATCATGCTGGTATTAGATTGTCCACAGGATTGTTTAGAACCTCACCTATCCCAAGTCTCCTTGTTGATGCTGGAGAGTTATCTCTAGACCTTTACCGAATCTCTTCCATTATTCGGTATTGGTTTAGATTGCAAAGACTCCCTAATTCTTTAGCCTTTCAGACAGAAAGCCTTGTAAGGCACCCAACATACTTTGAATTGCAGCCAAAATCTCCTCAACCTTATGGCTTTCGGGTGAAACAATTATTAAACAGTCTGGATATAATTAGAAGAAAGGTACTTTCATTCAAGCTGTCATCAACGCCTCCATGGAAATTACCAGAGATATCTTTTTATAAATACTTTATTGGAGTTAAGAAGAATATGACAGACCTAGAAGCCAGGTCTCTTTTTGTGGAACATGTTGAAGAACATAGAGGATCGACTTTTATATATACTGATGGCTCCGAATCTGATGCTGGCAATGGATTTGGAGTACATAGTAATGGTTTTAATTGTAGAGGTGCACTTCCTCTAACCGCTTCCATATTTACTGCCGAACTGTATGGCATATTAACCGCTATTGAGAAAATAGCATTGGAGAAGGAGGGTAATTTTACAATTTTTAGTGATGCAAGGAGTGTCCTTCAGGCTTTAGAAGTTTTTAATTCTAGTGACCCTCTAGTTTTAAAGATTTTACAATGGCTTTTTATTATTGTACAGAGAGGTATAACAGTTCGAATTGTTGGGTTTCAGCACATGTAGGTGTGTGTGGGAATGAAAAGGCAGATTCACTGGCAAAGAATGCTGCATCCAAGTTGCTGCCAAGAAGGTATCCCATTCCGTGTAATGATTTCCTATCTAACAACAAGAAATTGCTTTGCAATAAATGGCAACAGCACTGGGATAGTCTAGATGGCAATAAAATGAGAGAAGTAACAAATATCTTATCTCCTTGGAGGTATGACATGATGCCCCGAAAATGGGAGACGTTTCTTTGTCGTCTCTGTATTGGTCACGCTCGGTTGACACATGAGTTTCTGCTGAAGGGCTAACACTAACCGTATTGTGACGGCTGTTTAGTACCTCTAACAGTGAGGCATTTATTGATCGAATGCCCCAATTATAATAACTTAAGGAACAGATATTTGTTTGAGGCTTGAGGTGAGGGTGGCAGGTTCATCCTTGCAAAGATTCTTGGACATGATGTGTCCTACTATGCAAGTGGCATTTTTAGATTTATTTCAGAAGCAGGTCTTTTGAAAACTATTTAACTTTTATAATGACATGTTGTCAGGAAGGGCATCCGGCCGTAAAAACCTGTGCCAAAACCTTAAATGGAATGAGCCGAAATAGGGAAAGAGGTAATACTAGGGCGTAATCCGTAAACGACGCACAGAGACATCGCCCTAACTCTGTGGTAAGGCGAGGGCTACTGCATCAGGAGCGGGTGCAGCTAAAGAAGCGAGCTCACTTTGGACTCAGAATATGTCAGCTTAATGTTGGATCCATGACTGGGAGAGGTAGAGAAGTGGCTGACTTGATGAGGGAAAAGAGAGTAGATGCTATGTGTGTGCAGAAAACACGATAGAAGGGAAATAAATCTAAAGTGTTGGGTGACGCATATAAGCTATATTATAGCGGAGCAAATTAACAAGGTAGGAATGGAGTTGGCATTGTACTGTCTGGTGAGCTGAAAAATGCGGTGATAGAGGTGCATAGAAAGAATGACCGTATCATTGGATTGAAGATGTGTTGTGGAGGAGAGATTATGAATATTATAAGTGCATATGCACCTCAAGTTGGTTGCACAGAATAGGAGAAGGGAAATTTCTGGGGAGACATGGATGGAGTAATGCAAGAACTGGAAGAACAGGAGAGGGTCATAGTGGGGGCAGATTTGAATGGCTATGTTGGAAGTGAGAATGAGGCAATTGGTCGGGTGCATGGGGGCCAAGGAATTGGGGAGAGAAACCCAGAAGTTGAGAGTGTAGTGGACTTTGCTGTGTCATTTGACATGGCAATAGTAAGCACATTCTTTAAGAAGAAAAGGGAACACTTAATAACTTATAGGAGTGGGGGAAGATGCTCCCAGATAGACTACTTCCTGTATAAAAGGATAAAGCTGGTGGATGTCAAGAACTGCAAGGTTATCCCAGGTGACCATGTAGCCCCCCAACACAGACTACTATGTATGGACTTAGGCCTAAAAAGGGAAAGAAAAGCTAAAGCTAAAGGGATAAGGTAAATTAAATGGCACAAACTAGTAAGGGAAGGAGATAAGATGAGAGAGTTTAAGAGGAGGGTTTTAGAGGATATTGATATAGGAATTGAAGATGTTCAAGAATGGTGGACACGAAATGTAACAGTAATGAGTAGGCATGGAAAGGAGCTGCTAGGAGAGACATCTTGTATCATATGGGAAGAAAAGGAGAGTTGGTGGTGGAGTGAAGAAATTGAGAAAGATATAAAAGATAAGAAGAAGGCAAAGAAGAGATGGGAAGAGTCACAGTCAGGGGAAGACAGAGAGAGGTTCAGAGAGAAAAAACAAGGTAGTGAAAAAGGTAGTAGCCCAAGCTAAAGCAAAGGCATATGATGATGTGTATAATGAGCTGGGGACAAAGGAAGGATTAAACAAGATGATCAAGCTATCAAAGACTAGAAATAAGAGCACCAAAGATATTACACACATCAAACAAATAAAAGATCAAGATGGTGTAGTACTTAGAAAGGAGGAAGACATTGTAAAGAGATGGAAAGAATATTTTGAACAGCTGTTAAATGAAGAAAATGATAGATTATTAAGAGAAGATGGACAGGTGAACTTTGGCATGGTAATAAGTTTCTCTAGGCAAGAGGTAATAAATGCACTGAGGAAGATGAAGAATGGGAAGGCAACTGGACCAGACATGATTCCTGTGGAGGCATGGAAAGCATTAGGAGATGAAGGAGTGGATATACTGTATGATCTCATGATAAAGATTTTTGAGCAGGAAAAGATACCAAATGAGTGGCGTGGGAGTATATTGATCCCAATCTTCAAAGGGAAAGGTGATGTCCAAGAATGTGGGAATTACAGAGGTATTAAATTGATGTCCCACACTTTGAAGATACTGGAAAGGATGATAGATGCCAGACTAAGAGAAGAAGTAGAAATAGGTAAAGAGTAGATGGGATTCATGAAGGGGAGGGGAACAACAGATGGTGTATTTTGTCTGAGGCAACTAATGGAGAAATTCCGGGAAAAGCAAAGAGACCTGCATGTGGTATTCATTGACCTTGAAAAGGCTTATGACCGAGTCCCAAGACAAGAGGTATGGAGGAGTCTGAGGGAGAGGAGAGGAGAGTGCCAGAGAAGTACGTTCGACTGATACAAGAGATGTACCGTAATATATTTACTAGAGTGAGGAGCAGTGCTGGGAAGACAGAGGGTTTTGAGGTGAGAGTAGGATTACACCAAGGGTCAGCTCTGAGCCTATTTATCTTTAACATAGTGATGGACATCTTAATAGAAGAGGTAAGGGAGGCAGTACCATGGAACATATTGTATGCAGATGATAATGTTCTGTGTGCAGAGAGCAGGGAAGATCTGGAAATGAAATTGGAAAGATGGAGGCAAGTACTGGAGGACAGAGGAATGAGAATAAGTAGATCTAAGACAGAATATATGTGTACCACCGGTGAGCGGGATGATAGAGAAAGTATTCAACTTAGGGGAGAACAGATGAAGAGAGTTGATAAGTTTAAGTATTTGGGATCCTTTGTTAACGCTGGAGGAGGTATGGAAGATGAAGTTAAACATCGGGTACAGGCAGGCTGGAACAACTGGAGAGCAGCCTCAGGAGTTCTTTGTGACAAAAGAATACCACTGAGATTAAAAGGAAAATTTCATAAGACAGTGGTAAGAACAGCAATGCTGTATGGAACGGAAACAGCAAGCATGAGGAAGACAGAGAAGAAGATGGATGTGGCAGAAATGAGAATTTTTAGGTGGATGTCTTGGGTGACAAGAGAGGATCGGATAAAAAATTACTACAAAAGGGGGTCGACAAAGGTGGTGGAAATATCCAAGAAAGTGCAGGAAGGGAGGCTGAGATGGTATGGACACCTGATGAGGAGAGTTACAGGAGAAGGGGATTGATGAGGCAGAAGCGCAGAATAGAAAAAGATGGAAACGGCTCATCCGCAATGGCGACCCCATACAAAAATGGGAACCAGCTGGGAAGAAGAAAAATGACATTCAACTTTTATGATTTTTTTTTTAATATTTTTTTATTTTTATATATATATATAAACTAAATGATATCGACGTCAATGACCTTAGATGTCAGGATGCCTAAAAACTTTAAATCAATCAATCAATCATGAGCACTCCCCTATAATTATGTCTATAGGGCAAAAATATCGACAAAAATGAAGATGTAGGACTCCATAATAAAGGAGAGCCTACGCACTTCCATGTCCAGAAAGTTACCTTGTCATGCTTTGACCTTTCAATTTCAAGCTCTAACTGCCTCCTCGAGTTCGATTGGGTTAGGTGATTGACATAATAGTGATTATGCACCAATCATTTTAAATACCAACAATAATTCACCTTTATTGACATACTAGTGATTATGCACCAATCATTATAATCACCAACAATAATTCACCTTGACAGAAATTACCACAATGGAACTATGACAAGGCAGACTGGGATACATTTCGGGAATTAAGTGAAATCGAAGGGAATGCAGATCAGTTTGAAAGTGTTGATGATGCCATAGACTCACTGAATGGAACTCTCCATTCAGCAGGAGTCAATTCAGTTCCCAAACCACACGGATATTCAAATGGTTACCAGTCTCTTGGTGGTCTTCAAAACTAACCGTGCTGCACAGAGTCAATAAAAAATCTTGGACTCGATTGCATAGATGCCGTACAGAGGAGAATTTGATGATATACAAAAATGTAGAGCACAGTTCTGTCATGCCATGAAAGAATCTAGGCACCGGTCTTGGATATCTTTTGTTTGCTCAGTCAGCAGTAGAACACCAACGTGTAGTATGGAGGAAAGTAATAAAGATAGCAGGCAGATTTACCCCCAACCCATCACCAGTGTTGAAGATCAATGGTCAGTATGTGAATGGAACAACTGATGATAATGCCTTGGCCGATGATTTCTCCAATGTATCATGGAAGTGTGAAGCAGCTCATGGTCACCAGAATAGAAACAGAACAACTGAAAATACTAAATTTTACAACGAAAGGAGAAATTTTACAATGCTCTTTTTACTGAAAGTGGATTTAATTCTGCACTTGCTACTCACATTGATACAACCCCTTGACCTGATGGAATTCCATATGCAATGATTAAACTTGTACCTGTTGATACCAAGTTAATTATTTTAAGCTTTATTAACAGAGTATGGCATGATCATAGTTATCCAAGTGTTTGGGAACTAGCCATTATTTTAGCCTTTTTAAAACCCAATAAGGATAATTTTCTAGCTGCAAGCTATCGACCAATTGCATTGACATCTTGCTTATGTAAGATCATGGAGATGGTCAATGCAAGAAGAGTATTTTATCACCTATCCAGTGTGAATTTAGAAAAATGCACTCAACGACTGATGTGTGATACGACTTGAGTCCTCCATTTGTGAAGCCTTTGCTTCCAAACAGCACTATGTAACAGTCTTTTTTTTTCTTATCTTGGAAAGGCATATGATACTGCAGGAGTCATGGTATGCATAAAACCATTTGGGATTGAGAAGAGAGCTACCATTTTTCATTCAATCATTTGTTTCACATAGATTTTTTCAAGTTAGAGTGGGTGAAACTCTATAAGGGAGGAAATGTCAGGAAGGAGTTCCCTGGGACAGTGTGCTAAGTGTAACCTTATTTGCATTAGCCATTAATGGGATATCTTCAGTCATTCCCCAGATATTCTCTCAACACTATTTGTGGATGATCTCTCCATATTATTTGCTGGGACTAAAATGCCAATGGTGGAAAGAAAACTGCAACTCTCAATTGAAAACATTCAGTTAGCTGATATGCATGGATTTAAGTTTTTGACAAGCAAAACTGTAGTTGTCCATTTCTGTTGTAATCACGGAGAACATTCAGACCCAGACATGTACATCAAAGGTCAAAGGATCTCATGTGTAAGTGAAGTTAGAATTTTAGGATTAATATATGTTTGCAGGCTGACATGGATTTCTCACTTGCAAGCCTTGGAGTAAAATGTGTGTTGGCTGTGAATCTTTTAAAAGTTTGGTCCCATACATCATGGGGTCAGACTGCAAAACACTTTCAAAGTTATACAAGGCTTCATTTTTTTTTTTTCAAAAATTATCTAAGAGTGTGAAATATACTCTTCAGCCACCCCAAGCTGATTAAAGATTTGATATTCTGTACGCCATACTGGTATCATATAGGTCACAGGAGCTTTTAGAACTTCGCCTATCCCAAGCCTCCTTGTTGATGCTGGAGAATTACCTTTAGACCTTTATCGAAAGTCTTCTATTGTTCAGTATTGTTTTAGGTTGCAAATACTTCCTAATTCTTTAGCTTATCAGACTGCAAACCTGGTAAGGCACTGTAGATATTTTGAGTTGCACCCAAATTCCCTGGACCTTATGAGTTTTGGGTAAAAACATTAATAAACAATCTTGATATACTGTAGCTGGAAATAAAGTGCTGCCATTTAAGATATCATTAATATTTTTTTGTAAATATTTTTTTTGGTGTTAAAACGAACATGACTGGCTTAGAAACTAGTTCTCTTGTTATGGAACAAGTTTAAGGATATAGGGAATTGACTTTAATATATACTGATAGCTCCAAAACTGATGCTAGTGTCGGATTCGGAGTATACAGTATAATAGTGCTTTCAATTGTAGAGGTGGACTTCCTCTAGTATCTTCTATATTTACTGCTGAACTATATGGCATACTAACAACTATTGAAAAAATAGCATTGAAACAGGAATGAAATTTTATCATCTTTAGTGATGCAAGAAGTGTCTTACAAGCTGTATAAGTTTTAATTCCAGTAGCCATTTAGTTTTAAAGTTTTAAGTGTCATTATTGGGCTAAGAGGGTATAACAACTCAATTTTTCTTTGGTTCTGGCACATATAGGTGTGTCTGGAAATGAGAAGGCAGATTTACTGGTAGAGATTGCTGCAGCCAAGCTGCTACCGAGAAGTTATCCCATTCTCTGTAATGAATTTTTTTACCTAGCATTAAAAATTTTATTCGTAAAAACTGGCAACAGCAATTGGATGGTGTATTTGATAATAAGATGAGAGAAATAACGAATGCTATATCTCCTTGGAGGTATAACATTATGCTTTGAAAGCGGGAGACTACTCTTTTTGTTGTCTCCCCATCGGTCACACTTGGTGGACACACGGGTTTCTACTAACTGGCCAGCACCAACCATATTGTAATGACTGATTAGTACCCTTGACAATGAGGCATTTGTTTACCGAGTGCCTCACTTAAAGAACCAAAATAAATAGATATCTGTCTGAGGCTTGAGGTGAGAACGGTTGGTTCTTTCTTGCCAAGATTCTTGGACAGGATGTGTTGTACTATACTATGTATATTTAGATTTATATCCGAAGCAGGTCTTCTGAAAGCTATTCAAATTTATAAGGATATTTTCGCTTTTTTGGTTTTAGATTGAATATTCTTTTATTCTTTATTTATAACAATTGATAGATGATGAGAATAAATTAACAATAAATCATTCTAAAACCAGTGACAACATCAAAACAGATAAAACAGATATGTCCAATATAAACTATTAATAACGTCAAAAACTGATATTTCATATATAAACTATAAAAAGACTCATGTCAGCCTGGTCAACATGAAAACCTTTGCTCCAACTTTGAACTTATGAAATTCTACTGATTCAACTACCCAATTAGAAAGATCATCCCACAACTTGGTAACAGCTGGAATAAAACTTCTAGAATACTGTGTAGTTGAGCCTCATGATGGAGAAGGCCTGCCTGCCTAGTATTACAAACAGGATAGAATTGTCTAGAGAGATCTGAATGTAAAGGATGGTCAGAGTTATGAAATATCTTATGCGACATGCATAATGAACTAATTGAACGACGTTGCCAAAGATTAATATCTAAATCAGGAATAAGAAATTTAATAGACCGTAAGTTTCTGTCCAACAAATTAAGATGAGAATCAGCAGCTGGACACCAGACAGAAGAACAATACTCAAAACAAGGTAGAATGAAAGAATTAAAATACTTCTTCAGAATAGATTGATCACCGAAAATCTTGTAAGACTTTCTCAATAAGCCAATTTTTTCGTGCAATTGAAGGAGACACAGACCTAATGTGTTTCTCAAAAGTAAATTTGGTGTCAAGAATCACACCTAAAATTTTAAAATAGTCATACAAATTTAAAGAAACATTATCAATACAGACATCCGGATGTTGAGGAGCCACCGTCCTTGACCTACTTACAATCATACTTTGAGATTAATAGGATTAAACTTCATACCCCATAATTTGCACCATGCACTAATTTTAGCTAAATCTCTATTAAGTGATTCACCAACCCTAGATCTACATTCAGGGGATGGAATTGATGCAAAGAGAGTAGCATCATCTGCATATGCAACAAGCTTGTTTCTAGGCCAAACCACATGTAATGTGTATATACAGGCAGTCCCCAACTTACGAACACAATAGGGACCGAGAGTCTGTTCGTAAGCTGGATTGTTCGTAAGTCGTTAGTGTTAAATTTTGGTCTAGGGTAGGCGTAACCTGACTCAGATGCCTACTATTTTCAGCTGTAGAGGTCAACAAATAGCCCCATTTCATATAAAATAGGTTATTACAAATATTTTACTTTATCATATTACAGTAGTCTGTATAATACTGTAAAGTTCAGTACAGTAAGTTGTTTTATTATCCTGTACTGCACACTACATAATAGAAACTTGCACAAACAATCGGCCATACATATGCACTGCATTTCTGAATCAGCCGACTTAAAGTAAAATCGTAGTAAATACAGTGTACTGTACATTAATTCCTTTTTAAATAAATGTACTGAAAGCTATTTTATTGTTCCATTACCCATTTTTTTGCTAGAAACTTACGTAAACAAGCGGCCATTTGCATTATGTACTGTACTGTACGTAATGTTTACCTTTTCACACTGATCAAATCAGCTGACTTGTACCGTACTGTATTTACTGTATGTAACAGTACTGTGCATTTAACTGCTTCGTGGTTGTTTTGGTAATGTTAAATAAAATGCAGAAGGTTAGTTTACTGAATTGTTTTATTTTAATTTTGACCGACGGAATCATTCTTTGTAGAGTGTACGTCACGTATCTTGTGACGTCATATATTTGGCGGAAGCGCGCTGACAAACTGAATGATTTCCTTTCATTATGTTGCTGAGTAATCTTATTACAGCATTCCCATAATCGAAACACCGAGTAACGATATCAAGTGTTTTAGTGGTCTGTATCATTAGTTATGAGATTAGTACAACTTACCGTAAAGTTAAGAAAAAAAAAGTCTGATGTTATATTTCTTCTGGCGGAAGGCGAGAGGCAAATCAAGTGATTTTCTTCCGATCCGTTACTATTCCCATAATCGAAACATCGAATAAGAATATAAAGAATTTCTTAATAATTTTCAAAGAAATATAAAGATTTAACTGCATTAAAAATCAAAATATGAGAGAGAGAGAGAGAGAGAGAGAGAGAGAGAGAGAGAGAGAGAGAGAGAGAGAGAGAGAGAGAGTGGGGGGGGGGTTGCGTGATACCCTATAATATATTGGCGCTGTTGTAATATTCACTATGAAGAGATTTTGAATATCAAGAAAATTATATAAATCAGTGTTATTCGTACTACATTATATGTGCGCATAATCGTAATACTGCAGCGTCACCTCGAGATCAGCTGATCTCCCAACCAAAATTAAATCAAAAGTAATTGTTGATTATTGAAATGCTCAAGAGATTAAAAAAGAAAATATGAACGTGCTTTAATAAACCACAATTAAACACAATAATGTCTAATGAAATATGAAGGCTTCATATCGAACGAAAAATTGAATACTGTATGAAGCTGTAGAATTGACTACCCGTATGCGATTGACAGAGCGAGAGCACACACACACACACACACAGAAAGAGCTACAACGATTTCACATGATACCTAATAATAAGAACTGTAGGGAAACTGATTTTCTGTAACATATTGGCGCTGAAGTAATATTTATCTTGAAGATATTTCCAATATGTTAAGAAATAAAAAAAAAATGCCAAAAGTCTGATGATGTTATATTTCTTCTGGCAGAAGGCAAGAGGCAAATCAAGTGGTTTTCTTCCGATCCGTTACTATTCCCATAATTGAAACATCGAATAAGGATATAAAGAATTTTTTAATAATTTTCAAAGAAATATGAAGATTTAAAAATCAAAATACGAGAGAGAGAGAGAGAGAGAGAGAGAGAGAGAGAGAGAGAGAGAGAGAGAGAGAGAGAGAGAGAGAGAGAGAGAATTTAAACTTGCGATGAAATCTACGGATGTTTACGAACATGTTTGGACTTCCGTCAATTTGTGTTCGTATCTCCGGATGTTCGTAACACGGATGTTCGTATCTTGGGGAGCGTCTGTAGTATGAAAAGTAATGGGCCAAGAACACTACCCAGTGGAACACCGTATATCACATTCCTATACTCACTATGGTGCCCATTAACAACTCTTTGAGATCTATTACTTGAAAAATCAATAATAATGCTAAGAATCGACCCATCCACTCCCAACTGTTTTGAGTTTGAAAACAAGGGCCTCATGATTAACACGGTCAAAGGCAGCACTAAAATCAAGGCCAATCATACGAACTTCCTGACCACAATCAAGGGATTTCTGTACAGCATGGAAGATTGTAAGAAGGGCATCACATGCTCCAAGGCCTTTACGAAAACCAAATTGCAAACTAGGGAATAGACGATTACCTTCAGCAAACATATTAAGACTTTCAAAAACTTTAGATAATATGGGAGTTAAGTGAAATTGGGCGGTAATCATTGGGACTTGAGCTACCACAAACATATTTACTTAGAGGAGTAACATTACCAATTCTCCAACAAGTGCTAAAAGCTCCTCCTCTTGCTAACTTGCGCAAAATAACAGATAACTTTGGAGCTAAGAAATCTGCTGTCTTTATAAAAAAACAAAGGAAAAATGCCATTTGGGTCTACACCTCCATAAGCATCAAGGTCCATCAACAGAGCTTTAATCTCACAAGATCGAAAACCTAAACTAGTTAGTTTAGCCTCAGGAAAACAGGAATGAGGACATTCAAGTTTTTCATTACTCTGTTTACTGTCAAAAACATCAGCCAACAAGGTTGCCTTTTCCTTTGGACAGTGAGTGACTGAGCCATCTGGTTTAAGTAAAGGAGGAACTGTTGCATCTACACCAAAGAGTGCAGATTTAAGGGTAGACCACCATTTATGTTCCTGAGTTGTACCAGAAAGGGTTTCTTTTATGGTTAAATTGTACTCCTTTTCAGTTGAGGCATAAACTCTCTGAGCAAAAGCTCTAAGCTGAGTATAGTTGTTCCAGGTTAAATCTGATCTGTTACTCTTCCAAAGATAATAGGTCTCCTGCTTCTCCAAATAAGCACGTCTACAATCATCATTGAACCACGCTTTGTTATTCACTTGGTACCTTAGCACACGAGAAGACATACGCCTATCAATTATGTTGACTAGATTCTCATTCAAAAGGACAACAGGATCTACACTACTTAGCGAGATCTGTGGTTTGGGTAGAATTTGCTGCGTCTGCAGTGAGTTAGCGATTCTCTTCATGTCCTTTTATATAAAGGTCTCTCATTTTAAATTTTCCTCCATTTTCAATATAGTTTTGGTTATATGGCTTCATCTACACAGAGTGAACAAATCCATTTCTAGTTTGTTACATCCTCATCACTAATGTTTGCCTCTATAAACATATTCTTCTTGAGGTAGCACCTGTTACAGTCACATCCAATTTTTTTCCATCTTCCCTGAAAAATCCACACAGTGGGCAACCAGCCATGGTCTACTTTTACTTTTCAATTTAGTCTCTCCATAAGATTAGTAATATTTTCAAAGCTTTCACAAACGAGAATGTAAACTGAAACGCAGCTCAGGGCGAGAATTCAACAGAGCACCACGATTACACGTCTCCATTTGACAACGTCTCACTGCACATATATCATAGGGTTTCTGTGATTAAGAAGGCCACTGAAGTGTTGGGCCCTACGGTCAAGAATATCTTGTTTATCTTTCAGATGTAATCCTTCAGATGGCTGCACAGGTGTTACATTACGTTTTATTAGTCCATAAATGGATTTAAGCTCAATGTAGAAACCATTTCGTTCGTTTCTATCTGAAAGACTGCAATTTTGCTCAGCAAGCAAGCCACCAATTGTTTTCCATGTTATGTAATACTCTCTGAGTTTCAGCTCCAACGTTTTGAAGTGTAGTCTTTAGTGAACAGGAGCTCAGGTTTTAAAGATAATCACTATGTGCTCTGGTGAGATCATGTATGGCTTGCATTTTCGTTAATCCAGTGCTTGTGGTGATGTGTGGAGAATCTTAGGGTTTCCCTGCTGAGTGATGAATCAGTACTCTTAGGTTTGACCATTCACTATTGATATCTATATTGTTGCCAGGGTCAACAGGTTGAAAGCGAAATATATCTACAATTGAACTGCAATAGTATTCCATTGTATCATTTTTTTTTTTTCTTTTTTTTTTTGAAGCATCGCAATTCAGTTTCTTGGTAGAAGGTATTTGAAGGTTCGGGGTCTTATTTTGAGCCTTAGTTTGGTTTGAATAAGGTTGTGGTCTGTCGAACATTTGGCACCTTTCATTGCTCTAGCATGAAGTACTTCGTTTTGGTCACGTCTGACAAGCACATAGACAAGAAAGTGCCATTATTTTGACTTGGGGTGCATCCACGAGGTCTTATATCTATTCTTCATCTAGTATTGAGTGTTGGTTATTGCCCTGTTGTGTTCTGAACATAGGAACAAGAGTGTGAGGCTATTGCTGTTCATTTTGCCAATGCCACGGTGCCCCAGAACTCCTTCCCAAGGATGTTGGACTTTCCCATCTCTAGCATTAAAATCACCTTATATAGTCAATTTATTCTTACAAGCTGTTCTGTGATTAGTTGAATTTAAAGTTTCGTAGACGTTAAGTATTGGAGCATATGCATTTAAGAAGGTTAAATGTCGGCTTCTAGAAAATGGAATATGCCAGGACATTATTATTTTTATTATTATTATTATTATTATTATTATTATTATTAGCTAAGCTGTAACCCTAATTGGAAAAACAGGATGATATAAGTCCAAGGGCTCCAACAGGGAAAAATTGCCCTGTGAGGAAAGGAAATAAGGAAATGAATAAACAAGGCCTATATGAGTAGTAACGAACAATTAAAATAAAATATTTCAAGAAGAGTTACAACATTAAAACAGATCGTTCAAATATAAACTATAAAAAAAGAGACTTATGTCAGCCTGTTCAACATAAAAATATTTTCTGCAAGTTTGAACTTTTGAAGTTATACCAATTCAACTACCCGATAAGGAAGATCATTCTGCAACTTGGTCAACTGAATAAAGCTTCTAGAATACTATGTACTATTGAGCCTCATGGTGGACAAGGCCTAACTTTTAGAATTAACTGCATACCTAGTATTACAAACAGGGTGGAACTGCCCAGGATGATTTGAATGTGAAATAAATGGTCAGAATCATGAAAAACCTTATGTAACATGAATAACGAACTAATTTAACGACGTTGCCAGAGATTAATATCTAGATTAGGAATAAGAAATTTGATAGACCGTAAGTTCCTGTCTAACAAATTAAAATGAGAATCAGCAGCTGAAGCTCAGGCAGGAGAACAATACTCGAAACAAGGTAGAATGGAAGAATTGATACACTTCAGCAGAATTGATTGATCAATGAAAATCTAACAAGACTTTCTCAATAAGCCAATTTTTTTGTGCAAATGAAGAAGACACAAACCTAATATGTTTCTCAAAGGTAAATTTTTCTGTCGAGAATCACACCTAGAATTTTAAAGGACTAATACAATGCTGGAAACTGGATGTTGAGGAGCAACTGTCCTTGACCTACTTACAATCATACTTTGAGTTTTGTTAGGATTCAGCTTCATGCCCTATAATTTGCACCATGCTCTGATTTTAGCTAGATCTCTATTAAAGTAAATGGAATTGATGCAAAGAGAGAAGCATCACCTGCATATGCAACTATCTTGTTTTCTAGGCCAAACCATATATGTACATAGTATGAAGAGTAATGGGCTGAAAACACCCCCTGAGGAGCACCAGATATCACATTCCAATACTCACTATGGTGCCTGTTAACAACTCTTTGTGATC
This sequence comes from Palaemon carinicauda, assembly GCF_036898095.1. Classification (NCBI taxonomy): domain Eukaryota; kingdom Metazoa; phylum Arthropoda; class Malacostraca; order Decapoda; family Palaemonidae; genus Palaemon; species Palaemon carinicauda. The sequence continues at coordinate 18,641,103 of NC_090758.1, forward strand.
TATTACTTAAAAATTCAATAATTATGCTAAGGACAGACCCACCCACTCCCAACTGATTAAGTTTGAAAACAAGGGTCTCTTAATTAACACTGTCAAAGGCAGCACTAAAATCAAGGCCAATCATACAAACTTCCTGACCACAATCAAAAGACATTCAAACACTTTAGATAATATGGGAGTAATGAAAATTGGGTGGTAATCAGTTGGACTTGGGCTATCACAAACACATTTTCCTGGTGGAGTAACATTACCAATTCTCTAACCAGTGCTAAAAGCTCCTCTTGTTGCTAACTTGCGTAAAATAACAGATAACTATGGAGCTAGGAAATTTGCAGTCTTTATACAAAACAGAAAAAAAAAAACATTTTAGTCTACACCACCATAACCATTACAAGGTCCACGAAGAGAGCTTTAGTTTCACAAGATCGAAAAGCTAAACTAGTTAATTTAGCCTGAGGACAACAGGAATGAGGAAGATCGTGTTTGTTATTACTCACTTCTTCCCCGATGTTATCCCGACATTAAGGGGTCGGTTGCCTAAGCCGCCCTCTCCAATACCTTTGCTCAAAGGCATTCTCTTCCACAATACTTCTTCTCGTCATATCATCCTTCACCTGCCTCCCTCTTAATCTTTTCCCCCAAACAGGTTCTTTCCAAGCCCTCCTCTCTGCCTCCCCACCATCCATCCTCAACACTTGCCCACATTATCGCAGTCGTGACACTCTTATCATCCCGGTAATCCTTACTACACCTGCCATTCTTCTTATTTCATCATTTTCAAATCTTTTAAACAGTGAGATTCCCATAATTCACCTTAGCTTTATTATTATTATTATTATTATTATTATTATTATTATTGTTATTATTAATATTATTATTATTATTATTACTACTTGCTAAGCTATAACCCAAGTTGGAAAAGTAGGATGCTATAAGCCCAAGAGCTCCTACAGGGAAAATAGCCTAGTGAGGAAAAGAAATAAGGAAATAAATAAACTACAAGAGAAGAAGTAATTAACAATGAAATAAAACAATAATAAAAACAATTCATGTATAAACTACAAAAATCTTCAAAAAAACAAGAGGAAAAGAAATAAGATAGAATGGGCTCGAGTGTACTGTCAAGCAAGAGAACTCTAATCCAAGACAACTCGTTTAGTTAATTCCTCAACCTTTCGTTAGGTAGAGGGAGTACTACAGCCTGCTCAATGACGATCATTCTTGCTTGTCATTAGCTCCTTCAGTGTCAGCCTGGGCACTTTAGATAATATGGGAGTAATGAAAATTGGGTGGTAATCAGTTGGACTTGGGCTATCACAAACACATTTTCCTGGTGGAGTAACATTACCAATTCTCTAACCAGTGCTAAAAGCTCCTCTTGTTGCTAACTTGCGTAAAATAACAGATAACTATGGAGCTAAGAAATTTGCAGTCTTTATACAAAACAGAAAAAAAAAACATTTTAGTCTACACCTCCATAACCATTACAAGGTCCACGAAGAGAGCTTTAGTTTCACAAGATCGAAAAGCTAAACTAGTTAATTTAGCCTGAGGACAACAGGAATGAGGAAGATCGTGTTTGTTATTACTCACTTCTTCCCCAATGTTATCCCGACATTAAGGGGCCGGTTGCCTAAGCCGCCCTCTCCAATACCTTTGCTCAGAGGCATTCTCTTCCACAATACTTCTTCTCGTCATATCATCCTTCACCTGCCTCCCTCTTAATCTTTTCCCCCAAACAGGTTCTTTCCAAGCCCTCCTCTCTGCCTCCCCACCATCCATCCTCAACACTTGCCCACATTATCGCAGTCGTGACACTCTTATCATCCCGGTAATCCTTACTACACCTGCCATTCTTCTTATTTCATCATTTTCAAATCTTTTAAACAGTGAGATTCCCACAATTCACCTTAGCTTTATTATTATTATTATTATTATTATTTTTATTATTATTATTATTACTACTTGCTAAGCTATAACCCAAGTTGGAAAAGTAGGATGCTATAAGCCCAAGAGCTCCTACAGGGAAAATAGCCCAGTGAGGAAAAGAAATAAGGAAATAAATAAACTACAAGAGAAGAAGTAATTAACAATGAAATAAAACAATAATAAAAACAATTCATATATAAACTATAAAAATCTTCAAAAAAACAAGAGGAAAAGAAATAAGATAGAATGGGCTCGAGTGTACTGTCAAGCAAGAGAACTCTAATCCAAGACAACTCGTTTAGTTAATTCCTCAACCTTTCGTTAGGTAGAGGGAGTACTACAGCCTGCTCAATGACGATCATTCTTGCTTGTCATTAGCTCCTTCAGTGTCAGCCTGGGCACAGGGCATGACAGTTGAGGAGCTGACGGCTCAACAGGTAACGTGTTTGGCTGTAGACGCTGCCAACATAGAGAGGATTCAAAAGGCAGCTCTGAGAGCCTATTCATGGAGAGTATTGATCAGGCTCAATTGGCTATCAGACCAACATGGAGGATTTGTTAGATCCAAATAAACGGAATGCATCTAAGAATGTCTTGCTCTCTAGAGCCACAGCCGTAGAGTTTCTAGCCAATCAGTGGGCTAACTGGATCTAGAAAAGGTGGTGCCACCATCTTTTCAAGATTCCAGAGGAAAGTATCGAAGAGAGAACCGCTCCGTTTTTGGAACTCATTTGTTTTTTAGTCTTCTGTGTTCAACACGGAAGACATCAACGCAATTGTGGATGTGGACCAAAGGAGGAAGACAAGACAAGACTTCCTTCTCCACAGAGGCGTAACATCTCGGCCCTCTTCCTCAGCTTTAACTGCACAAAAATTGTCGCTTCTGTGCAGACAGGCTCCTAAGACAAAGAATGAGGTCTCTTGGCAGTCCAGTGCCAAGAAATCTTTGAATCACAAGCATTTCATTCTTGGTACGACGTCTCTTGAAATGGGAGGGAAGTTTGGAAAATGATGACGCTCCCACTAGGGGGTCATTCCTCCTACACTACCACCTAGGGGGAGGCCAATGACGCAGGTGGCAGATATGGGAGTTACCCAGGGGCGATCCTTGGATGGTCAAGATCCTTGATGAGGGTACTGCATCCCATTCACTTGCTCTCACTGTGGCGGGATGTTCCAAGAACAAGCCCCACACCCTGAATCACACCTACTGACAATGGTCCCACAACACAAACTTTCCCCTTACTTTATCAACTGGACTCTTGGACCGAAGGAAAATGAAAACAAAACATAACCTTAACACTATATTCTTGAAAGTAAACGCAATCAAAATTATTATTATACTTGAAACTAAAGATATACAGACAACACAAAAAAACTTAACATACGAAATAAATAACAAATACCACATTCACATAAACCCGGAGAAAAATATCAAAACTTAAAACTAAGATGCACCACAACCAAATATGTTTATATACTGTGTATATTTTAGGGACACCAATACAGTCGTCCACACACTGCCAACTGTCTTTATGGCAACTAACACAACTCTGTGGGTAAAACTACAGCAAGGGCCAATGTGCCATAACTGCCTCCCTAATCGGGGTCGTAATCATCATCGTCAACATCCTTATCAATAACCGCAATCAAAATTCATTCGGTCCGGGTCATCAACATTTAATTAAATCTGAACAGTCGTATCCAGTTCCTTATCATAAGCCAGGTCGTCAATCATATTCAAAATATAAGCTCTCCAAAGGAGGAATCACGGCCTGCCAAAATAAAAAGAAAAACACTTATGAACACTCCTAACTAACTGAACTATCGCACTATAATCAAAGATAAATAATATATTGTTCCTATCATTCACAATCACGATAAGCAAAGATAAACAAAACTGTACTTACTTTTGAAATATATAAACACTTTCTCGCTGGTCGAAAAATGATATAAAATATAATCCAGCATTCACAAACGAACTGTCTCAAGCTGCAGTCAAATAAAAAAAGCATTCGCTCCGAAACATTCACCACTGTCGTAACCTAACTAAAAAATGTAAACAAACAATCTCATTTAAACCAACAGTCTTTCTCACCACAAACGATCGTTTGCTAACTACCACTCTCTCTCTCTCTCTCTCTCTCTCTCTCTCTCTCTCTCTCTCTCTCTCTCTCTCTCTCTCTCTCTCAGGATTTGGCAAAAAACAAAAATTAAAATAAAACAAAAATAAATCCCCCACATTCCTCCCCCCTTACTTTGCCAAATCCTTCTCACACAACACTTACATTATTTTTTTCATAACCCAGTCGCATTCGGTAACGGGACCTCTACTCCGAGTAACTGGGCCCACATATACTCTCTCATTCACTTCTTTCTTATCACAATCATTCACTACATTAACACTATTCCTATCTAAATCCCTATCATCTAATATATCATGTACAATCATATCTACCTCGTTCTCATCTGGCCCTATAATTACACTCATTTCTGTAAACAGTTCATCCATTTCATCAAAAACATTCTCAACTTTAGCAAAAGATTCATTCATGCTACTAATCATTCTCCTATCTCTCACTCTCGCATTCGTCATCCTTTCTTTTACATCACCTAAGTTAAAGCCACACACACTATAGGTATTCATACTCAGCCATGATTCATCTGTATTAACACATTTATCTTCCATACACACTTGCACATTTACACCCTTGTCATATTTATTTCTATTCTCACTTTTACGTATAAAAGTTCCATTTTTTTCGTCCTTACTTAAAACTTTCAAACGCCTCTTTTTCCTATATTCAACTAACACTAATTGTTTATTTTCCAGCCCTAACTTCTCATGCATACTAGATTCATACTTGCTCATTTCCAACCAATTATTCATCCCATTCTCACAAACATTAATCCTATTCCTTCCACACACACAGGAGGACTCACCCAGCTGAACCCTCTTACACTCTAGTTTCCCGAACATCCTGGCTGATTTACTCCCTTCTTCCTACATACCCTAGCTATATGCCCGTCTACACCACATTCAGTACACTTACCCCGCGGCTCCTTGCACATTCTAGCATAATGACCATCCTTACCACAATTACCACAAATCACATTCATACGATTACTCCTACATCCACTTGCTACGTGCCCAGTCATACCACACCGATAACACTTAATCACTTTCTCTTTCTTACAGTCGCTAATACGATGCCCTGTCTCTCCACACCCGAAACATGCTCCTAATGCCCATCTACACTCGTTCTTTTTATGTCCTACCTTCCCACACCTATAACACCTCTCTTCACGGATACCACTACCTAACCTACCTTGCTGCGCACTAGCACTTCTATCTCTCCAAACTTGATTTCCCTGTCTAAACCCGTCATTTCTCGGAATGGGTATTCCTACATTACTCACCCTAACACTTCTATCTACTACATTATCAGCTACCCTCATTGGTCCTCTCAAAATTGCGTCCTTATAACTTCCAAATTCTATTACACTTTCTTCCATTCCAGTTCTTACACTCACAGATTTACTTTCTTTCATGTACCTATCTAACTCATAATCCTCAACTATCTCTAGTATATCATCCCATGTCAATCTTTCTTTCGTCCACCTCATTTTCTCCTTCCGTTTCAAATTAACAAACTCAGCAACATTCTCGGGTACAGTAGCCAAAAACTTCTTCATTAACTCCTTATTCTCATTTATACCTTCATCCCCATACTTCTTCCTAGCTAAGTTTCCAACCTACATACGTACATTGATATAGCTTCTCCTGCATTCATCCTTGCCTCATCAAAGCCATTCTTACGCTTATACCTAACACTCCCTTTCATACGTTTTACCTGCTCAATTATTCTCTTTTTCACACTTTCATAATCAACGTCACCTACACTCATTATCACTCCATACATCGTCAACAAATACCCAGTCAAATATTCTCCTAACTCCCTAGCCCAAACTCTTTTACTATCACCATACTTATCCTGACAATACCTCTCATACTCCTTGAAAAACTCGTATACATCCCTACTACTATGCTCATTGAACCTTTCACACCGAGGTACCTCTCTCATAAACACAGTCTTACACACATCACGTTCATTCTCACTGCTATCATCACTGTCTACTCCCTTGTTACCTTCTTCCTCATTTGAATATAATGAATCCACTTCCACACTTAAATTCCTATCCTTAACCATTCCCTTCTTACCCTTTTTCTTACTTACCACTTTCACCCATTCACGATCGTCCTTGCTATCAGCCTGATACTTTTTCTTCTCTTTCTTCACATCACTTTTACCTTTCCTTTCATCATTCCTCTCATCTTTCTGTTCATCCTTACTATGCCTAATTCCCTTATCTTCAATATCACCATCACTATTACTACTATCACTATTACTATTACTATCACTCCCTTTCCCATTATCACTAACCTTAGCCTTCTCATCCACTATCAACCCATTACCCGAAGCTGAGGACACTCCTCCGACTGCACCTTCACCCATTATAGTTTTCATCATCCCCATGACTTGCCCCATCATATCTTCCATTCGTTTCTCCATTCGTTCTTCATTCTGTTTCATCCTCATCTCAACACATTCTTCCACTCTCTCTACTGTCCCCTTTAACTCCCTAAGCTCCTTCTGCATCGCCGCATTCTCCCAGTTCAACCTCTCATTCTCTATTAGCAACCTCTCCTCACGCTCCTTACTCAGCCGCAATTCCTCCTTCAAAACCTTTACCTGTTCTTCCATTTTTTTCAGTCTTAATTCTAAATTCGTATCCTATCAGTCCTTTGTCAAAGAGTCCAGCTATCAGTCCCGCCTCAGCAGTCCCTGTTCGGGCGCCAAAATAATGTGGCGGGATGTTGCAAGAACAAGCCCCACACCCTGAATCACACCTACTGACAATGGTCCCACAACACAAACTTTCCCCTTACTTTATCAACTGGACTCTTGGACCGAAGGAAAATGAAAACAAAACATAACCTTAATGCTATATTCTTAAAAGTAAACGCAATCAAAATTATTATTATGCTTGAAACTAAAGATATACAGACAACACAAAAAAACTTAACATACGAAATAAATAACAAATACCACATTCACATAAACCCGGAGAAAAAATATCAAAACTTAAAACTAAGATGCACCACAACCAAATATGTTTATATACTGTATATATTTTAGGGACACCAATACAGTCGTCCACACACTGCCAACTGTCTTTATGGCAACTAACACAACTCTGTGGGTAAAACTACAGCAAGGGCCAATGTGCCATAACTGCCTCCCTAATCGGGGTCGTAATCATCATCGTCAACATCCTTATCAATAACCGCAATCAAAATTCATTCGGTCCGGGTCATCAACATTTAATTAAATCTGAACAGTCGTATCCAGTTCCTTATCATAAGCCAGGTCGTCAATCATATTCAAAATATAAGCTCTCCAAAGGAGGAATCACGGCCTGCCAAAATAAAAAGAAAAACACTTATGAACACTCCTAACTAACTGAACTATCGCACTATAATCAAAGATAAATAATAAATTGTTCCTATCATTCACAATCACGATAAGCAAAGATAAACAAAACTGTACTTACTTTTGAAATATATAAACACTTTCTCGCTGGTCGAAAAATGATATAAAATATAATCCAGCATTCACAAACGAACTCTCTCAAGCTGCAGTCAAATAAAAAAAGCATTCGCTCCGAAACTTTCACCACTGTCGTAACTTAACTAAAAAATGTAAACAAACAATCTCATTTAAACCAACAGTCTTTCTCACCACAAACGATCGTTTGCTAACTACCACTCTCTCTCTCTCTCTCTCTCTCTCTCTCTCTCTCTCTCTCTCTCTCTCTCTCTCTCTCTCTCTCTCTCTCTCTCTCTCAGGATTTGGCAAAAAACAAAAATTAAAATAAAACAAAAATAAATCCTCCACATCACCCTCCTGTGACACATCCATTGCCAACGTCATTCATTTACTTCAGCACCTAGACTACTGGTTGATTCTGGCAGACTTATTGAAACCCCTTTTCTTTCATCGAGACAGGCTCTTCACTTTTTGCCTTGACCAGGGGGTCATGGTGAATTTCAAGAAGTCATCCCTGGTATATCTGGGAATACAGATGAACATCCAACTAGGAAAAAATTTTCTGTCTCAGAGCAAAGTCGAGAGATTCAAGGAAGTGGCTCGTCCCTTTCTCTTCCAAGGCTCACTGAAGGTTTACCTGTAGCAGTGCCTGTTGGGGCATCTGACGTCCCTGGAACGTCTGGTCCCCAACAGTCGTTTTCTCATTTGATCTATCCAGTGGCAGCTGAAGACCACCTGGGCTTTTTTTGTTCCAGTAGAGATAGAGCTAAAGAAACTTCAGTTGCTGGGTCCTAGATTCAAACCTTCTTAAAGGGTTAGATCTCTCTCCTCCCCCGGACTTGATGCTCTTCATGGATGCATCAAAAGCAGGGTGGGGAATCCTTACTCATTACAGCATGTGGCCTCTGGGCTATAGTCTGATTCTGATCGGCAGAGCCATAAACCTTATGGAAGTGAGGGAAGCTTTTCTAGCCCTCCAGCACTTTCAACAGCTCATTTCAGGCCACTCCATAGTGTTGATAAGTGACAACATCACACTTGTAGCATATTTAAACAAACAAGGAGGTACTTTTTCATGGAAGCTTTTCCATCTCGCCGTGAAAATTATGCGAGGGATGAATGAAAATTTGATATCCCTATCAGCCCAGTTAATTCCAGGCAAGAAAAACGCTCTGTCATACAATATGAGCAGGAGGACTCAGTTGGGCCCAAGTGGTCTTTGCATCCCGGGATAGCCAACATACTCCTGACTTTGTGAGGTTCACCATAAAAAAAACTGATGGCGACGTCTTAACCAGAAGCTTCCAGTACCGGACCCATAGAATCCTGTTCAGGATGTCTTTCAACTCTCATGGAACAACCTGGATGTCTGCCTAATGAGGAGACTCCTTAACAAGGTGAGGTCATCTTACAACCGGTCGATGATTCTAATAGCACCTATGTGGCAGCAAACAGAATGGCATCCAGACCTTCAACTTCTGCTGACAGAGGCTCCAAGGGAGCTACCACACCTACACGACCCTTCTCGTCAACCACACTACTTCACACAAGAAGTTATCCAGCATCTCCTTTCGCAAAGAGGTTTTTGCATACAGTGGAGAAACAGATATCTTGGTACCTTGGGTCTTCTATCGCCGTCTGCCAGGTAAAGTAGACAATCTTTTGTCGTTGATGTCTACTCAGAGCCACTATATCCCCTATCGCGGTGTTTTTGTTGTATCTTCGGGAGGAAAATTCTCATTCTCAATGGTGGAAGGCTATCACACAGCCTTGGTAGTTGGCGAGAGAGCACTGGTTCAATGCTCGCATAGAGCGTACTCGCCTTCCTGTGGAAGTGATCATCCTGGACAAACACAACAGCTCATCTGGTCATGCTCTTCCCATCCCCGAGTTGCTCGGTCTAATCAGGGATAAAGACTCAGGGAATCGACATTTCTTCTTCGACGGAGTTTTGAGCTTACTTGTCTTCAGTCAGAGGTGAAACCACCTCCTTTGAACATAGTGAAAGTTTTACGTTCCTTGAAAGGAGCTCCTTATGAACCTTAAAGTCAAGCATCAGACCGAGATTTGATTCTTAAGCTGATCTTCCTTCTTCTCTCACTCACCTCTGCAAAGAGGGTCGGTGAGTTGCATGGTCTCTCCTAGGACGTCGCCCAATCAGGTAGTTGAATCGGTAAAACTTCTAAAGTTCAAACTTGCAGCAATTATTTTTATGTTGAACAAGCTGATATAAATCTTTTTATAGTTTATATATGAAATATCTGTTTTGATGTTATTGTTATTAAACTTTCATCGATTGTTAATTATTTCTATCATTTATTTATTTCCTTATTTCATTTCCTCATTAGACTATTTTTCCCTGTTGGAGCCCTTGGGCTTCAGCATCTTGCTTTTCCAACTAGGGTTGTAGCTTAGCTAATAATAATAATGATAATAATGGTGACAAGCAATCATCTCTTAGTTTAATGCTAAGACTCCAAATCCAGGTGTAACGGACTGTAGGTTCGGATCCTTCCAGATTTCAAGTCTTCGGGAAGTAATTGATAATCACGGCCAACTGTTACTATGTCCTTTGAGAGCGTTAGTGTACAAAGGGAGCTCGTCCTCATTTGAAGCCTCTGCTTGTGAGTACTCACACGGTCAAGAGGAGGATCGGCAAGAACACTGCCTCCTCTTGGATTTGTCAGGTCATTGTACGCACTCTTGTTCCCCACCCTGCACATCAGGGTAGAAGACCTAGAGCTCGTGACGTCAGGGGGTTAAGCACGTTCCTGGCATTCAAGAGAAACGTCTGTGTGGTGCAGGTTTTCCAAGCAGACGTGGAGAAAACAAACCACCTTCACCACCCATTACCTGGCCTTCTGTTCTTTCATCTTTCACTCTCTTGGGTCGATCCATCCGTAAACTCTTCAAGCTAGCCTCTTTCCTACTGGAGGTAAGTAACAGGTTATATTTAAGGTTTGAAATATGTTTATATATTTTGGAGGTAGTAGGCTGGCCAGGGCACCAGTCACCCATTGAGATACTACCGCTAGAGAGTTTTGGGGTCCTTTGACTGGCCAGACAATGCTACATTGGATCCTTCTCTGTGGTTACTGTTCATTTTCCCTTTGTCTACACATCCATCGAATAGTCTGGTTCATTCTTTACATATTCTCCTTTTTCCTCATACACCTGACAACACTGAGATTACCAAACAATTCTTCTTCACCCAAAGGGTTACTACACTATAATTGTTCAGTGGCCATTTTCCTCTTGGTAAGGGTAGAAGAGACTCTTTAGCTATGGTAAGCAGCTTTTCTAAGAGAAGGACACTAAAAAAATCAAACCATTGTTCTCCAGTCTTCGGTAGGCCATAGCCTCTGTACCATGGTCTTCCACTTTTTTGGATTAGAGTTCTCTTGCTTGAGGGTACACTCGGGCACACTATTCTATCTTGTTTCTCTGTCTCTTGTTTTGTTAAAGTTTTTTATAATTTATATAGGAGATATTTATTTTAATGTTATTGTTTGTGAAAATAATTTATCTTTCCTCATGTCCTTTCCTCACTGGGCTATTTTCCCTGTTGGGGCCCCTGGGCTTATAGCATCTTGGTTTTTAAACTATGGTTGTAGCTTAGCAATTAATAATGATAATAATAATTATGTCGCCAATGTCGCTATGGCAATGTCTAGGTGTTAGTGTGAGGGGGGTCAACTCACTCCTTATACTTAACTGGTGAAGTCACAGTATGAATTTCCACTACCTCACCATGGATAGTTAGGTCGTCAATCTCTCTAGCATTGACAGGCTGAGGGTTCATGAGGTGTCAGGATACTCTTCTTATGCTGTATGGAGCTCATATTTATTTCCCAGGGCAGTGTCCAGTCAGTTGGAATTTGGACTTCCACCCACCAAGAGGTGTGTCTCTATAATAAAGAACAAAGGTTTGTGTTTGTGAAGGAAAAAATTACAAATTTGGATGTAATTTGTATGTTTCCGAATCTTTCAATTTCGAGTTCTTTACACATACATGTCTTGCCATCATCTTCCCCCTACATTAAAAGTCATGCTTGCAATAAAAAATGTGCTCACTGTGTGTGTGTGACAGAACAAGGAGGTTGGGCTACCCTCCTAGCACCGCTAACTAGCAGAGGGTCCTTGACACCTCGCATGAATATTTTTATGGCTGCAGAGTTCGAACTTGCAGCAAATGGTTTTTTTTTTTTTTTTTTTTTTTTTTTTTTTTTTTTTTTTTTTTTGAACAGGCTTACATAAGTCTTTATAGCTCCTAGATGAAAAATCTATTTTATTGTTACTGTTCTTGATATATTTTATATTGTTCATTACTTCTCTTCTAGTTTATTTCTTCATTTCATTTCCTCACTGGCATATATTTTCCCTATTGGATCCCTTGAGCTTATAGCATCCTGATTTTCCAACCATGTTTGTAGCTTAGCAAGTAATGATAATGATAATAAACCAGCCTGCGCTGAAATATATATCGTAGGTAAAGAACTTGGGTTTGTATAGTTTGGAAAAATACAAATTTCTTGCAAATTTGGCAATTTATTTTTGTGACCCCCTTCTGTTTTTGTTATTGAATCACAAACTAATGGAAATAGGTTAGTGAAGGAAAGCAAAGTAACAATGTAGGGTACTAAATTTATCTTAAAAGGTAACCAATCCTAAGCCCTAGTAAACTCTCAATCACTCGAGTTTTTATATTTCATTCTAAACTTATACTCACTATCCACTTTTTAATACTCAAGTTTTGTTTAGTATGTAGGCCAGTGCACGGCTAGATGGTTATGAGGTTCTTTGACTGGACAGACAGTACTACATCTGATCCTTTTCTCTGGTTACGGTTCATTTTCCCTTTGCCTACACACACTGAGTAGTCTGGCCTATTCTTTACATATTGTCCTCTGTCCTCATACACCTGACAACACTGATACTATGAAACAATTTTTCCGCGCCCAACGGGTTAACTATTGTACTAATTTTTCAGTGGCTATTTTCCTATTGGTAAGGGTAGAAGAGATTTTTAGCTATGGTAAGCAGCTCTTCTAGGAGAAAGACATTCCAAAATCAAACTAGTCTTGGGTAATGCCATAGCCTCTATACTATAGTCTTCCACTTTCATGGGTTCGAGTTCTCTTGCTTGAGGGTACACAGGCACACCATTTTATCTTATTTCTCTTCCTCTTGTGCTGTTAAAGTTTTTATAGTTCATATAGGAGATATTTATTTTAATACTGTTATATCTTGTTTCCTTTCCTTACTGGGCTATTTTCCCTGTTGAAGCCCCTTTAGGTTGTAGTATCCTGATTTTCCAACTAAGGTTGTAGCTTAGCAAGTAATGATAATAATAGTGATCATAGTAATCAACATTGAACTTTCTTATTGAGTAAATTATAGGTACTAGTCAACTTAAAGTTTAAGCAAACTAACAATAAACTCCTATTTATTCCATATCTCTCAGATACAACAGCATTGGATGCCCAGTTAATTTTTAATAAAAAAAGCTGACTATATAGACCACTGAGTCTTGCCATGATTCCTTTCCAAAGTTAAGTTGTATTGAAAATTAACTTTCTGTTCTATAGCAACCATTGAATATTCACCCGTTGAGATACTACCGCTAGAGAGTTATGGGGTCTTTTGACTGGCCAGACAGTACTACATTGGATCCTCCTCTCTGGTTACGGTTCATTTTCCCTTTGCCTACATACACACTGAATAGTCTGGCATATTCTTTACATATTCTCCTCTATCCTCATACACCTGACAACACAGATTACCAAACAATTCTTCATCACCCAAGGGGTTACTGCACTGTAATTGTTCAGTGCCAATTTCCTCTTGGTAAGGGTAGAAGAGACTCTTTAGCTATGGTAAGCAGCTCTTCTAGGAGAAGGACACTCCAAAATCAAACCACTGTTCTCTAGTCTTGGGTAGTGCCATAGCCTCTGTACCATGGCCTTTCACTGTCTTGGGTTAGAGTTCTCTTGCTTGAGGGTACACTCGAGCACACTCTCCTATCTTATTTCTCTTCCTCTTGTTTTGTTAAAGTTTTTATAGTTTATATAGGAGATATTTATTGTTGTTACTCTTCTTAGAATATCTTATTTTCCTTTTTTCCTTTCCGCACTGAGCTATTTTCCCTGTTGGAGCCCCTGGGCTTATAGCATACTGCTTTTCCAACTAGGGTTGTAGCTTAGTAAGTAATAATAATAATAATAATAATAATAAAAGGTATAAAAGGGTTGATCGTTAAGTCCTACAGCCTTTGAATCTTGTGGTCCCAAGAGCAGAACTGGGTGTGGAACTTAGCAAAGATTACGCAAGAAGAAAACGGAACCACCAGGTAAAACTTAAAAAAAGTTATCCTTTGGTTCTCGGCTCTCTCTGGATTTGCCCTAAACTAAACTCAAACTATACTAAACTATAATTCAATTTTTGTTTGTACTGCACAATCAACGTAGTCAGCTATCAGCTCTCATGTTTCCAAAAAGGCGAGATGTATGTTAACAACTTTTCTCCTTACACAAAAACAAAACAATATTGTAGCAAATACATTACACGAAGCCAAGAATTCATTATCACCTTGTGAGTTATTGTATCATTAAATTCCTGACACTGGCGGAGGATTTTTTTTATCAGAATTTTTTTCAAATGTCATCTATGGAATAAAAAGTTACGATTGGGGTTTCTCCAATTATGACAATTAAAGTATTATTTGAGCAAAACTATCACATTAAGGGACATGTTTTTAATTGATTTTGTTGGGTTAGATTAGCAAAGTGTCCTTTGTCCAAATTTATATCTTTTCTGGTTATAAGATTCGCCACAGAGACTCTCAAGGAGTTTCTTCTAAGCCAGAAGAAAGATTTGCAAGTTAAAGTGCTGGATATAAGTAGTCTGGGTACATGGCTGAAATTTTGTAGTATTTTTTGGTCTTTGAAAAGAGATTTAGCTGCTGATCAAAGCTTACCTAATCAGTATTCGTGAAACATTATCTTGATTTTCTTTAGGTACCATAGTAACAGCTGGAGATGTTTTAATAAAAAATTTTTTTTATAAGTCTTAGAGGTATTTAGGATAACCTTAGTTGTCATGTTTTAGTACTGAGGCACCACACATAGGCGCAAATCTAGAGTATAAATTAGTATTTTCTATTGACTTTAAATTTTTTCTTTGCTTCCTTCATGCTTCATCGTCAGAGTGTGAGTCAGCAATATAAACGTTAGTGGAGGTACATAGATATAAATAAAATTTCGATGATAGAACTTATTATTTCTGTACTCACCTGCTGTTCATGTACATGTTCACCATCCTTCACACTAACTAATGTAATGAAGTTAAGAGGATAAGATATTAGTTTTGATATGGAGATAGAATTAGGATGACTTTAATAACCTTACGTCACCTTGGAGGGCAGTATACATACCTCATGAAGGGAAGAAAACTGGGAAATTGTTAGTTGTTTAGGTACCGTCAATATTGAGCCAGCTTTTGTGGTGACAAAGCAAAGTGAACACCATTTGAGTATGTAGATAACATACTGTATATTGTTATTAACATCAACTTGTTCCTATAGGAATACAAACCCTTGTTCTTTACATAGGAGAAGATAAGAGCGAGTCTGGAAAAACTTTTAACGAGGTGTCAAGAACTGTATGGGTTGTTACTCGTGTAGCTGTGAAGCACCCCCCCACTCACTACTACAGTACTCCACTTTGATTTCAGCCATGGTTAAGAGCAGATGGTTCTTTCCCACGCTCCGGTGGCAAAAATTTAAACTTCCAGGTGTGAAAGGTGTACGTGTATCGTGAGGAATGTATGGCATATGGATCTGTCTGGGTGTGGCTGGCTGCTCATGCTGCATGTTTCTATCTAAAGTAGTGATCAATCCTTACCATCCTTGCCCTGAGTGCAGATGACACTTCTTCACACAGGCGCCTCCATGCAATGAGTTTTGGGAGTGACCATCCTTCCAGTGGGAGCAGCATGGCAGGAGAGAGAAGTCAAAAAGGGATTCTTCACCTTCGTGGTCTTCCTTTTAGTCAAAGAAGTTACGACTTCCCTCTCTCTCTTACCTGGTGCCCTCAACTCTAGCTCCTCTCATTTGGCCTCCTCTGAAGTTCTATTGAGTAAGAGTGGTGGCTTTTTGACCCCTGAGCAACCTTTGGGCCAGTATGCTCTCCCCTTTACCCCTTGTCGGTGTCCTTGGGGCTTATTGGTTCCCCATCAATAAATAGCATTTTGAGGTGAACCTGCTTTACTTGCTGTTGTAGAATGCGCTAGCCAACTTCACGCTCCTATGGTGCCAGACCAGTTGGCTCATGCACCTATACTAGAGGTACATTCTGCTCGTAAGCCAGTGGCCCTTGGGTTGTCTCGCAAGGCTCTCATTGCAAGAGATTTCCAAGTCTGCCACAAGACATTGCTGTAAATGGTAGCTACTTATCCTGGGGATGAGACTGCATCGGTCCAGGCAGCTCGCCTGCTACTCCTCTCAGATCCAAGGTTGTGACTCGCCACCGCTATGAAAGACTGTTCCAGTGGTCTTCTGGTGCCAGCTCACAAGTATGCTCTGGTGGAACATATTTCTAGGTTACAACAGCACCTAGAAACACAAGGGGTCCATTCTAAGGCATTGGGGTTGGACCTTTTGTGGGAGAAATTTAGCATCACAAATAAATTGGATCAGAGGCTGCACAATCTTAAAAGGCAAGTAACGTCACTTCTGGGGACATTTTTCATCCCCAGATCCCGAGGGGATTAAGGTCTCAGAGGGATATCTTGTATTTCGAAACATCAGGCTGTTGACAATTGAGTCTGTGTATGTCTCACCTTTCGTTGCTGTTTCTCACAAGAATTAAGGCCCAGTGGAGTCGTCCGTCAAGACCCAGGAAGCAATGGGTCAGAAGATGACAACATTCATGAGAGTATGAATGCGAAATCTCTTCCGAAGAATTGGGCTTCCATACTCGTGGTTGATCTCAGTCTTCAGAGGCGAGTACAGCTTGTGATAGCTGTTCTATCGCCTCGTGGTTTCTGCGAAGGTTCTCCTAAACTTGCACCCCTATGCCATTAGTTGAGGACAACAACGACCCACCTCAAGACTGGCAGAGTGTGGCATTGGAAGTTGATGAGAACTCTTGATGATTCTGACTTCTCTAATATAGTAGGAGTTAGAAATATATTTAATTCATACATGGACACATTAAAGAGACTATACAACATTAATTTCCCAATAAAATCATTTTTGGTTAAATAAAAACATTTTGACAAACATTATATAAATCCAGGTATTATAGAATCAATAAAACATCGTAACAAGTTCCCCAAGAGGCTAAAGCCTGACAAGGATGATGGGCTTAGGGATTAGCACCAGGGCTCTAATGAACAGTGGGAATTGCTTTTCCACTGGACCTTGTTGATCCAACTAAATCATTCAGCACTTTCTCTTTTCCTTTTGGTTGTTCCTTTTATTTTCCCATCTCTTCCTTTTGGGCCTGGACTTGTTGACGACTTTGGCTTATTTGATTATACTTTGGCTACTAATTTGGATTTGGCACAGTGTGGGATGGAGGGCATTCCATCACAACCTGTACCAATTTAGACGTCATCGCCCTCAGGCAGACCCCATTGGGTGCAGACCAAGTCTGTCAAGAGTCGGGCTCCAGTGATCCGGTTTGAAGTCACCCATATTTGCGGGTAATGGGTGACGCCAGGCATTGGAGTCACCGGTGGGAGGGGCTAACTACCCCATTGACCTGTGTGCGCCCACCTAAAAAGAGGCAGCCCCTCTCAAATAGAGGACTGTTCCTCGCTGAGTCCTCTTCTCGTGTTTGGCCACATGGGATAGGAGGACTGACATTCTCCTATAAGAGGTGGATAACCCGGCTTGCTTTTTCAAAAAAAAAAAAAAAAAAAAAAAAAACAATCTGTTAACGACCTGGAAAATACAAACATGGACCTCGGTACAGACAGCGCCAACTCGAGTTCTAATATTGTAACATTAGAACCTTACTCACGTTATGTAAAGAATGATAAGAAAACACTTGAGAAGAAAAGAGAGAGTGAGAAATGATGACCGTACAGAAACATATAGAAATGTAGAAGTATTACCTGGTCACTATGAAGTAGTGAATTATGATTTTTTTTTCTTTTTTGGAATTTGAAAATGGAAGAAGTGAGCATGTAAATGTTTTTAAAGCTAACAGGGAAATAATTACTATATGTGGAGTGCAGCCAAAAACTCTTCCCCAGGAAAATGGAAGTGTCTTCATAGAGAGACTATCCCAATACAAGGTGAAAAATTAATAACACTTACAACATTGGATGGTCATAGTGTCATATGCGTTTCACACCCCACTTTCAACCAGAGTGAGGGTGTGACATATGCTCCAGAATTGTTGGAAATAGAGGAAAAAGAACTTGAGAATGAAGTGAGAAGTCAAGGAGTAGTATAAGTAGTTGAATGAGGGAGAGTTGGAGAAAAACATACTCCTCTTGCTACTTTGATTGTAACATTTGATCAATGATGATTACCAAATTTTATTAAAGCTGGCTTGCTATCTTTGAAGGTGAAACCATATATCCCTTCACTATTGCAATGTTACCATTGCCAAATGTATGGCTATTTAAGCCAGAAATGCAAGGAAAAACTAAATGATAAGCCAGCTGTTTGTGCCTACTGTGGAAAAAATAATCATGGGTATGCATAGAAAATCCCAACTGCGTACATTGTGGGGAAGCACACCCAGCTACATCTAAAAGCTGCATTAAGTTTATTTTTGAAAAAGAAATTCAGGCCATTAGAACCATGGAAATGGTTACTTTTGAAGAGGCTTGTAAAAGAGCTCTTGAAAAGCCGAAAAGACCAGGGCAACCTTTTTCAATGTTTCTGAAGAAAAACTTGCCAAAGCACACGGACAAAAATTATAGCCCCACTTCTAACATAAAGAACAACATGAAAGTAGTTAAAGAGGTTGAAAGTGCCATTGAAACTTTATATCCAGAAATTGTAGAAAAATCCAAACAGATACTTAAAGATCTGAAAGGTATTCAAAGGCCATCTACTCCTATTCTAAACAATAGTACAAACCTCTCTTAGGCCGTGTCCATGCCTGATCTGATGGAGGTTCCACTTGAAACCAATTTTCCTGGTGAACATGTAGTACGGGAAGTTAAAAAACCTGATAGCTCACAACCTTTCAATCGAAAAAGAGAGAGACCTCCGTCTCTCTTGCCTCCTACCATAAGAAACATTAAAGTCACGACTTCAAATAAATATGATGTCTTGTCTGCTGATGTTTCAGATCAACTGGAAGACAAATAAACCAGAAATTCAAGTTCAGGTCCACCATCCTCCTCAACAATTAGATCTAAAAGAGACAAAGCAAAAGACAAACACAAAACCCAATATATCAAGATTCTCTCTAGAGATACCACCGGGAAAGAATGTTAGAACAAATATTGCCAATGGGAAGACCTCATCCAAGGTGTCTTCCAAAATATAAACCATAGTTTTTTCCTCCTTTCTGCAATGGAATTGCCAGGATCTAAGGGAAAAATGTGAAGAACTTAAGCTCCTTGTACATGAGCACTCCCTTATAACTGTATGTCTACAGGAGAGCAAGCTCGATGCTAATACTTCTTGTCCTTGAGAGTATGTTAGCTATAGGGTACAATATGATCAACAAGCAGGGAGCCATGGGGGAAGTCTTATATACGTTTGTCGAGATGTTCCCCAAATATCTTTGTCTATCTATACCCCTCTGCGGGCAATGGTTATACAGATTGATATAGGGAGAAAATACACAATCTGTTCTCCTTACTTGCCTCCAATTGATAAAATCTCTCATATGATAATTTATTAGAGGTCATTAAACAATTCCCACAACCTTTTCTCTTACGGGGAGAACTTAATAGCAGACATCCTTTGTGGGGTGATGTTTTGGCAAATGCAATTGGTAATATTATATTAATTTGGGAGAATGAAGATGTAGGACTCCTTAAGACAGGAGAGCCCACACACTTCCATGTAAAGACAGTTACTTTGTCCTGCATTGACCTTTTAGTTGTAAGCTCTAACTGTCTTCTCGATTTTAATTGGAGAACAGGAGATGATTAGCATACTAGTGATTATGCACCAATCATTATAAATACCAACAATGGTCCACCTTTACAAAGATCGCCATGATGGAATCTTGGTAAGGCAAACTGGGATATATTTCAGGAGCTAAGTGAAATTGAAGAAAATGCAGAACAGTTTGAAAGTTTTGATGATGCCATAGACTTACTCAATGGAACTGTTCACACAGCAGGAGGTAATTCTATTCTCCAAACTACAGGGATATTCAAACGACGACCAGTCCCCTGGTGGTCATCAGAACTAACTGCCCTGCACAGAGCCACAAGAAAGTCTTCAACTCAATTACGCAGGCACCGTACTGAGGAGAATATAGTCCTATACAAGAAATGTAGAGCACAGTTCCGTCGTGCCATGAAAGAAACTAGGCGCCAGTCTTGGGTGTCATTTGTTTCCTCCATTAACAGTAGAATACATATCATCTGTGTAGAGGAAAGTGAAAAAGATACACAACGTCACCAGTGTTGGGTAAATGGTCAGTATATGACTAGAGAAACCAAAGTTAGCAATGCCCTGGCTGATCATTTTTCAAATGTATCATGCAAGTGTGAAGCAGCTCCTTGTCACCAGTATAGGAGCATTGAAGAACAGAAAATTTTAAATTTTACAACTCAAAGAAAATTTAATTCTGCACCTGTTACGTGTAACAATACAGTCCCTGGACCCGATAGAATTCCATATGCAATGATTAAACATGCATCTGTTAATACCTAATTATTTATTTTAAGCATTATTGATAGAATATGACATGATCATAGTTATCCAAGTGTTTGGGAACTAGCCATTATTTTAGCCTTTTTAAAACTGGGTAACGATAAATTTTTAGCAGCAATCTGTAGACCTATTGCATTGAAATCTTGCTTATGTAAGATCATGGAGAAGATGGTCAATGCAAGACTGATGTGGTACCTTGAAAAGAAGGGTATTTTATCACCCATTCAGTGTGGATTCAGAAAAATGCACTCGACGACTGGTGTGCCGATACGACTTGAGTCCTCCATTTGTGTAGCCTTTGCTTCCTAACAGCACCATGTGACAGTCTTTTTTTTCTTACATTGAATAGGCATATGATACTGCATAGAGATATGGTATACTTGAAGCCATTCATGAATTTGGTTTAAGAGGAGAGCTACCACTGTTTATTCAGTCATTTCTTTCACATAAAGTTTTTGAAGTGAGAGTGGGGGAACTCTAGCAGAGAGTAAATGTCAGGAAGGAAGAGTTCCCCAGGGTAGTGTGCTGAGTGTAACCTTATTCGCACTAGCAATTAATGGGATATCCTCAGTCATTCCCCAAGATATCCTCTCTACACTGTTTGTGGATGATCTCTATACCATTTGCTGGAGCTAGAACTGCAATGGTTGAGAGAAAACTACAACTTGCAATTGATAAAATTATTCAATGTGCTGATGTGAATGGGTTTTAAGTTTTCACCAAACAAAACTGTTGTTGTCCATTTCTGTCATATCCGGGGAGTACATTCAGACCCAGGTATATACATGAAAGGACAACAGATCCCATATGTAGGGGATGCTAAATTTTTAGAATTGATTTTCGATTTTAGATTGACCTGGGTCCCACACTTAAAGGCGTTAAAAGACAAATGTCCTGAGGCTCTAAACCTTTTAAAAGTATTGTCCCATACATCATAGGAGCCAGACCATAAAACTATTTTGAAATTATACAAAGCCTTAATTTTCTCCAAAATTAGTTATGGGTGTGAAATATACTCCCTAGCCACCCCAAGGCGGTTAATGATATTAGATTCAATACATTATGCTGGTATTAAATTGTCCACAGGAGCATTTAGAACCTCATCTATCCCAAGTCGCTGAAGAGTTACCTCTAGACCATTACCGAATCTCTTCCATTATTCAGTATTGGTTTAGGTTACAAATACTCCCTAACTCTTTAGCCTTTCAGACTGCAAGCCTTGTGAGGCACTCAACATACTTTGAGTTGCCCCCAAAATCTCCTCAACCTTATGGCTTTGGGTAAAACAATTATTAAAGAGTCTTGATATAATGAGAGGTAAGGTGCTTCCATTTAAGATATCATCAACCCCTCCATGGAAATTACCAGATATATCTTTTTGTAAATACTTTATTGGTGTTAAAGAATATATGACTATTAGAAGGTAGGCCTCTTTTTATGGAACATTTTGAGGAACATAGGGAATCAACTTTTATAAATACTGATGGCTCCAAATCTGATGATGGCGTTGGATTTGGAGTATACAGTAGTTCTTTCAACTCTAGAGGTGCACTTCCTCCAATATCTTCCATATTTACTGATGAACTATATACCAACCGCTTTTGAAAAAATAGTGTTAAAATGGGAGGGCAATTTAACCATTTTTAGTGATTCAAGAAGTGTCCTTCAAGCTTTAGAAGGTTTTAATTCTAGTAACCCTTTAGTTTTTAAGACATTTTTTGACTGAATGTCCCACTTATAGCACAGAAAGAAATAGATATCTATTTGAGGCTCGGGGTGAAGATAGCAGGTTCATACTTGCCAAGATCCTTGGACATAATGTGTCGTACAATGCTTGTGGCATTTTTAAATTTATATCAGAAGCAGGTCTTCTTAATGCTATTTAACTTCTATAACATATTTACTTTTCTGGTTTTAATTGAATATTCTTTTAATCTTTATTTGTGATAAACTATATTGGCGTCAATGACCTTTGATGTCAGGATGCTAGAGAACTTCAAATCAATCAATCAATTGTAACAAGTTACAAAAGTTATACCCAAAATGGCTACTATCATATGAAACAATATTCAAACAACATAGGAATATGTTAACATCAGTAATACGGACAGTTAAAGAAAATTACTTTAAAGAAAAATTTTAGTCAACAATCAGGTGACTAAGAAAACATGGAAAACTTTGCAATACCTAATGGGGATAAATATATCCAATTTGCCAACCTCTATGAATTTTCAAGATAAAACTGTCTAATAACAGCAATATTGCAAAAAAATTTAATTACTATTTCACAAATATTTGAAGAAAACCTCCAGTTTCATTCGAGTCTTTTCGTCCAGAGCCAGTCCCTTCCTCACTTTTTTTAAACCCACAACACAGCAAGAACTTAAGGATGGTATAAATAAACTAAAAGTTACGTCTCCGGGGTTTGATGACATCAATATAAGAATACTTAAAGAAGTGTACTAATGAAATTTCTCCACTTTTAGTTCATTATAAATGAATTTTTTTACAAAGGATATCTTTCCTAAACAACTGCAAGTAGCAAAATTGATACGAACATTTAAGAAAGGTGAAAAAGCTAATTATAATAATTTTAGGTTGGTCTCTAGCCTTCCAAGTTTTAGTAAAATATTTGAAAATTAGTTGCTACTAGACTAATTGACTACTTTACAAATTATTCATTCCTAACTGACTGTCAGTATGGCTTTAGATCCAATTACTCCACTGGACAAGCTATTCACCAACTTTGCCAAAGTATTCCTGATACAGTAGGAAAGAAAAGTAATTAAATTAATGTGTTTTGTGGCCTAAGCAAGGCCTTTAATACCATATCCCATCATATTTTGATGCACAAACTAAGCATATATGGCATAGGTGGAAAAGGTCATAACTTTTTAGAAAGCTATTTATTCTCCAGAACACAATTTACTGTAGACAATAACAAATATTCTTACTACAGTACGGTCTGTTCTGGGACCAGTCCTATTTTTATGTCAATGATATAATACATACGAGTACTAAATTAAAGTTTTGCTGTTTGCAGATGATACCACTATATATGTACAGGGTCACAACATTAAAGATATTACAGTAATTCTAAATAAAGAACTAATAAATATATCAAATTGGATTAGAGCCAACAAATTAACACAGAATATTTCAAAAACATTCTATATGCTATCTAGTTCCATACATTCAATTCAAAATAATATTGATGTACAATTAAATAATAAATCATTGAGTCGAATCAACCACATCAAATTCCTAGGTGTAATAATTAATGAAAAACTAACTTGGAAAGCTCACTTACAGCTGGATTGTATTAGAATATCTCAAGTTACAGGTGTAATATATAGAATTAGAAATAATGTAACTAAAGATTCCCTAAAATTGTTATATTACTTTACTGTATATCCAGTTTTATTGTATTGTTCAGCCATTCTGGGAGGAGATTCAAAACACTTACAGACCAATTATTTGTTGCAAAAAAAAAAAAAAATATTAAGGTAATGTCACATAAATCAAAATATGAGCATACCAACCCTCTCTTTTGTGACTACAAGCTGCTCAAATTACCAGATCTCATATCACTACAGACTTGTTTATTTGTGTTCAAAGCATTAAATGTGTATCCCATCAACATATTCCATCCACTGTCCCATAATATTAACACAAGATGACCTCATGACCTAAGAGTACCGTACTGTCGCATTGTCCAGGTTCAGTGCAGTGCAAGTGTGCGGGGTGTTACACACACTGCAACAACCTCCCACAGGATATCAAATCACTCATAGTCATACATGTCAATATTACTATTACCATTTTTTCTACTTATCATTTATGATACTATATAATTATTGTATATGTATATGCACTTATGTGTGCACATGTATGTGTGTATGTTTTTATGAACGTTTATATTTGTATTTCTTTATGTATTTGTATATGTATGCTAAGCTGTATGTATTTGTGAGCATGTGTGTATGTGTACATATTGTATGTAGGTATGTGTTTATGTATATGCATATGTAAGTGTGCATGTACATGTATTTGTATTTGTGTGTGTCTTCAACTAGGCCGTAACTTTATATTAAGTAAATCTGGTCTATATAAAAGCTTCATATTTAATGGACTTGGGCTGTACTACTAATATTTATAACTCATTTTTATTGTAACAATGGCCAATAAAGACACCAATATCAATATCAATATCTACAGGTACACTTCTGACACCAGGTAGCCCTAAGATTCCGAAACGCCTGATGGTAGGAACACAGCTGTAGACCTGTTTTGCCTGACTCTTCTTGGCAGCAGTCTAATAGTATGGTTGACTCAAATTTTCATGAGAAAGAATTCCCTTAGGGAGGAAGAGGTAGTACTACTGTACAGTATTTACGCAGACTTCCCTTCTCCCTGCCCTTTACAGCCTTGGTGCAAGACTCGAGTTTGGAGAAGTTAGAGGCACAGCCGGTCGGGATCTCTGTACCTGATGCCCTGAACATGGAGAAGATAGCAATGGCTACACTGAAAAGTGTGAGGTGTTCAAGTACAATGTCCTTACTGGTGTGAGGACGATGAAATTCCTGAAGCGAACATGTAGGTCAGGTGGATTCTGGAGAGGCCCGATGCCGTCATCTATAGGTTCCAAAAGCAGGGGCTGAAGAGAAAGACACTCCACCTTCGGAATGTCTCAGTCAATACCCTGTCTTTGTTCCGACTCAAGGATGTGGTAAAGGGGTGGAAATGTGGAGGAATGCGAGCTAAGTCTTCCTCCTCCACCTAGACGTAACATTATGACCTACAACTCCGATACTTGACTTGTCTAAAACTTTACGGTCGCAGGACAAGCACATGATGTCTTTGAAGATGGTATTTGGCACTCCACCGCTAAGAAATCGAGAACTCAGGGACCTCCCCTTCAAGGAAGATAGGCTAAAGGACTTTAAGGTTAAGGCAGTAACTATACCTTAATCTAACTTGCCTCCTCAAACTGCCCTTCTAAGTCCTGGGTCAAAGTATCAAAAGTGATTCATGAACCTACTGGAAGAGGGCGAGGCTTCTTTTCCCGCACCCCCTCCAGTCTGATGGCTGTTTCTTGCTCATATCAATGAGTGATTCCAACTCGGGCCAAAGTTATCCCCCCTATTAAAGGGCTTGGGTTAGTATGGCTTGGAAAATTAGAAATTTTATAATTCATTGTTTTACTTTAAAAAGTTGTTTTATTTCAGAAAATTCATTTTCATCGTGTCCTTCTCCACTGATAGTTTTCTCTCTTGTTTCAGATATTTCATCCCAAAGGAAATAATCATCCACCTCTTATGGCAAGATTGTGTAAACTACTGAAGATATTTTTAAGAGATATGGGATTGTGAAAAAGGAACTTAGAGTCTATGTTAGTTCATGTTGTAAGACTTTTGATATAAAGTATAGGAAGTTTAGTGTTAACTTCATCTTCGGACATTGTTGACGATAATATTGAAAAAGATGTCATCTTGTGATAGGGAGATGATAAGGAACTCATGAATCATTAGACTTTCCAATAAAAAGGCAAAATGGACGATTCATTACAGCACTATGGAGTTAAAGTGGAAAATAATGATATTTTCGTGAGTGATGGCCTCTTTGATGATGGCTCTCATTTCATGGATCCAGACATGGGATTCAAAGCAGAGCCAGAAATATTTGAGTCAAGTGAAGGTGATATGAAATATTCTTTTGAATCTGATGTGTCAGTGAATGAGGAGGATTTACAAATCAGCAAAAGGGAAGTCAATAAAGAGGAGGAGAGTGTAAAGACAGATGTGAAAGATGAATGTGTCATACAGTTGGGATCCAGTAGGAAAGAGGACAAAGAAAAGGGAAGAGGAATGGGGAAAGAGCATATGCAGAAAGCTGGTCTTGAAACACATTATGAAACTTGCACTAGGAAGAAGCCATTAATATGTAGCGACTGTGGTAAAGGGTTTCCTAAGAAAAGTTTTCTCATTAGACATTTAAGAACTCACACTGGGGAGAAGCCATACAAGTGCAATGTCTGCGACAAAGCATTTCCTCGGAAAAGTGATCTCACAAGCCATCACAGAATTCACACGGGGGAGAAGCCATTCAAGTGTAACGTCTGTGACAAAGCATTTACTGTGAGTAGTAATCTCACAACCCATTATAGAATTCACACTGGCGAGAAGCCTTTCAAGTGCAATGAATGTAATAAAGCATTTTCTATGAAATGTTATCTCACTGAACATTATAGAATTCACACTGGGGAGAAGCCATTTAAGTGCAGTGTCTGTGGCAAATCCTTTTCTCAGAGAGGTAATCTCACAAATCATTATCGAATTCACACTGGGGCAAAGCCATTTAGGTGTAATGACTGTGACAAAACATTTACCATGAAATCTAGTCTCGCAAGTCATTTGAATTTGAAGATTTGTGCCAGAGGAAATTTGTAAGGACAGTGGTAAGTCTTGTTCTTCTGAAAAGAGGAGTATGTTGTTACAAAGTGATTCAATTTCCATGCTAGCTAGACTCTAGTTGTACTCTGCCTTTTGAGTTTAATCAACTGGAATTGAGAGAGTTCCTTTGCAAATGGTTCTTTAGAGCACATTTATAAACAAGTTGACTGGAATTTTGATCAAGTAAGAAAAACATGTCAGATTGAATTACAGTAGATCTTTTGTATTTTCATGGTGATGTTCAGCTGTTTGTGGTGTTATATGGATCAAGCGATAAGATCAGTCTATTGAATGCACATATTGTCTAGTGTTTTTCTTCAATATGACTCCACTCATGAACATCATTCCATACCTTTTAATCTAATTAATGATCTTTCTAACCAACCCAATCTTCTTTGATTGTTCTCTGACAATCTTGGGTTCGAGTGTACAAAAGCTGTTGGTGCAAGACTCGCTGAGTTGACGTTCTTCTTCTTCATGTACATCGAGTACATATCAAACTATGGCTCCAGTTCTCTTAACTGATGGAGTCATTGCTGATAGAAATGTTCCTTTTCTATTTGAATTATTATGGAAAGTTTATTCTTCCTACGTATAAAATATTACCATACGTTGAAGTTCTTCCTAAATGAGTATTTTTGTCAGTTGGACTAAAAGGAAAAGGGAATGTTTTGTCAGTAGATCTTGAAATTGACTTTGAGTATTACGCTATTTTTCTGTAATTAAAGCATATGTTGTAATATTCTTTACTTATAACAAATAATTGTTAATTTGAGATGCCCTATTTCTAACGTGTATTTGATAATTGAATAGACTTTTTATAAAAAAAAGATATTTCATTTACTCTTAGTTCCTTTCACACTTCCGTATTATTGAATGCACAGATTTTGGCAGATAAAGTATTTAGAATTTGAAATTTGTTCTTGCAAAATTACAAACCCTCTCGCTCTTTACAGTGGATATCATTTTGGTGAATGCTGAAAATTAGCCGAAAGACTTTTCTAGGGAGGTATAATCACCACCCCTATAATTAGTGAGTGGTAGATCAGCCATCCCGCTCTCACACTCACGGGCGAAATTACATCACTTTTTATTTTGGTTTGGTAGAGAACAGAGAGCAATGCTGTCTTTCTTTCCTGTTAACCTGATATATGAACTGGCCATTGGCTGTAGGAAGTGGTCTTCCCAGTGGGAGTGGTTCAGTGGGTAGCAGAAGTCTTGACATCTTACTCCATCATCTCGTTCCCTCCACGTTGTCTCTACTCGTTTGTAGTAGAATGATGGCCAACTGATACACGGATAACCCGTAGCTGCTCACAGTGTCACTTCCCCTAGCAAAGTAATTGCACATACCAGGGAAGTCTCTCTCATTGCCGCAATTCTTGGGGTTTTCAGGTCTCCCCTTTAAGGAATGTTTTATGAGGGGGCTACAGTTAGAGGCACAGTGGGAGTGCATATATGCCTCCTCAAAGGTTGACCACGGTCTTCCTCTCCGAGACTCTGGAGTTAATACTCTAATAGAGCTCTCGTGCCTTTAGCTGCAGCTCTGTTTGCATCTGGAGGGTACTACAGTTAGGGGCACATCGGGAGTGCACACCTACCTCACCAGGGGTAGACCACAGTTCTCCCCTCTGAGACTCTATAGGTAATGCACCAATTGAGCTCTTGTACCATTAGCTGCAGCATCCTCTGCATCTGCTCACCCTTCGTTCCTACTGTGGAAGGTTCACAAAGTATGATGCATTTAGTCGTTCCCTCAGGGCACAACTAATTATTTGAGCACTATCCCTTTGGGGGTATTGCAGCAGATGGTGATACCTGCCGACCACTTACAGTTGCCACCCCTCCCATCATGGCCTCAGGGCACAACAAGTCTTGTTAGCAAATTTCCTTCGGGGTCATTGCCGCAGATGGTGATGCCTGCCAACTGCATGCGGTCACTGCCTTTCCTAGAATAGCTGTTTACCATAGCTAAAGAGTTCCTTCTACTTTTACCAAGAGGAAAGTAACCACTGAACAATTACAGTGCAGTAGATAACCTCTTGAGCAAAGAAGAATTGTTTGGTAATCTCATTGTTTTCAGGGGTATGAGGACAGGGGAATTTGGAAAGAATAGGGCAGACTATTTGGTGTATGTGTAGGCAAAGGAAAAAAGAGCAGTAACCAGAGAGAGGGATCCAATGTAGTATTTTCTGGCCAATCAAAACCCCCAATAGGTAGTAGGTTGGCCAGGGCACCAACGACCCATTGAGATACTATTGCTATAGAGTTATTGGGTCATTTGACTGGCCAGACTGTACTACTTGGACCCTTCTCTCTAGTTAAGGCTCATTCTGTCTTTGCCTACTCATACACTGAATATTCTTGCCTATTCTTACCACATTCTCCCCTGTCTTCCTACACCTAATAACACTGAAATTACCAAACAAATCTTCATGCAAGGGATTATCTACTGCACTGTAATTGTTCAGTGGTTACTTTCCTCTTAATAAGGTTGAAGAGACAATTTAGTTATGTAAGCAGATCTTCTAGGAGATGTACACTCGAAAATCAAACCATTATTCTCTAGTCTTGGGTAGTGGCATAGTATCTGTACCATTGCCTTCCACTGTCTTGGATTAGAATTCTTTTGCTCTTGTTTCTTTTTAGTTTTGTTGTTTATATACGAAAGATCTAATTTAATGTTCTTACTGTTCTTGAAGTATTTTATTTTGATTGTCTCACTGTGATTTTGGCTCAGATATTTTTTGTTATTTGTAGCCCCGTTCTGTGTTGAATTCTCAAAATTAAGGAGAGTAACATTCCTTGATCTTTTCTATATATATATATATATATATATATATATATATATATATACATACAGTGATGCCTCAGGATACGAAAGTAATCCGTTCAGGATGCGGTTTCGTATCCTGATTTTTTCGTATTCTGAGTCGCGTTTTACATGTAAATAGCCTAATCCGTTCCAAGCCTTACAAAAAGTCACCTTTTCTTTCATAAACACGCTAAACTGTAGTAATAAACATGTAATGCAGCCATTTTTATCATTCAATAATTAACACAACCGTTAAAAACAGCCTAATCCATTCCAGAAACCACTATGAGATTATTCAATAATGTAGTTATAGCCAAGTTATCCCCCCCAAGCCCAAAAAAAAAGGTCCGTTTTCTTTACTACTGTATAAAAGTTACGGTACTGTATGTACGTAAAGCATTTAGATCAGTGAAGGTGTATTGTTACCTGTACGTACACCTAAATTAAGGATTGATGCCTGTACACTCTGAAAAAAAGGTTACAGTTAATTAGTGTAACAAAAAAGTTGAAACTTACCTTTTGATTGAGACGATGTCTGATAGCGAAGTCGCGGCAGAGGAGGATGGCATAAGGCAGAAAACGTAACAAGTGACAGACTACGTACAGTAATTTACACACTTAACACATTAACACTTAAACTTTATGAAATAAAAGAATTGCAGAAATAATTAACACTTAACATTACGTATGGAAAACTATAAAATGAAAGAAAAAATAACACTTAATGGTAACATAAAACTTAAAATTGAATTTTTTTTTTTTTTGCTTTTTTATAACTTTACATTTTTCATATTTTCTAAATCTCTTCTACTTCTTCATCACTTTATTTTTTCTGTTTCTTTTCTTTACTTTCACCTTCCACTTCTTCATCACTTTCTTTTTTCTGTTTCTTTTCTTTACTTTCACCTTCTAATTCTTCATCCCTTCCTCTTTTCTGTTTCTTTTCTTCACTTTCACCTTCGTCTTGGCCTACTAATACCGCTGGCCTCTTTAATAA
Source organism: Palaemon carinicauda (assembly GCF_036898095.1). Lineage (NCBI taxonomy): Eukaryota > Metazoa > Arthropoda > Malacostraca > Decapoda > Palaemonidae > Palaemon > Palaemon carinicauda. The sequence goes on from NC_090758.1 coordinate 18,671,767, forward strand.
GAAACTATCCATTGAAGCTTGTTTCTGCCTACTTTTCAACACATTTCTAAAATGCGTTAGGCAAACGTCATTGCAGTGTTGAAGCGCTCGGATGGTATAAACTTTTTCTGGATGTTCCTTTTCGACGTAGTCTGCCATTTTATGGAAACATGCAAGAATTTCCTTGATGTCTGCCGTTTTCAAATGTGCAACATCCTCCTCATCACCACTAGAGAACTGCTCTTGAACATCACTCACTTGCATCGTCTCCAACTCCTTCAGGTCGTCCGTCGTCAACTCCTCGTGGTGCTCCTCGATAAGTTCATCTATATCCTCCGCACTAACTTCCAGCCCCATGGACGTACCAAGATGTACGATGTCAGCCACCTCAGACTACTGAATTGGTTCAGGATCGTCAACGATCTCGGCTTCGCCTCCAGGCTTCCCGAACCCTCGAAGTCTCGTGCAGAGACAGCATCAGGCCACAGCTTCCTCCAAGATGAGTTTAGGGTACGCCTCGAAACTTTCTGCCAAGCGAGATCGATGAGTTTGAGGCATATCACGATGTTAAAGTGATCTTTCCAAAATTCACGCAGAGTGAGGTTTTTACTCTCTGTGACTTGGAAACATCTCTTGAAGAGATGCTTCGTGTACAATTTTTTAAAATTAGAAATAACTTGCTGGTCCATGGGCTGGAGGAGAGGGGTGGTGTTAGGCGTTAGATACAGGACCTTTATGAAGGAATATTCGGCCAGAAGATATTCCTCGAGGCCAGGAGGGTGAGCTGGAGCATTGTCCAACACCAGCAGACATTTCATAGGGAGGCGCTTTTCTTCCAAATATTTTCGGACAGTCGGACCGAAGCAGACATTCACCCAATCAATGAACACTTGCCTCGTTACCCAGGCTTTTGCATTCGCCTTCCACATCACGGGAAGGTTCTCCTTGATGACTTTGTGGGCTTTGAAGGCTCGGGGATTTTCTAAATGGTACACCAGCAGGGGCTTTATCTTGCAGTCCCCACTGGCGTTTGCACAAAAAGCAAGGGTAAGCTTGTCCTTCATAGGCTTATGTCCAGGTAGCCTCTTCTCCTCCGCCGTGATGAACGTCCGACGAGGCATTTTCTTCCAGAAAAGCCCAGTTTCGTCGCAATTGAAAACTTGCTGCGAACTGTAGCCTTCCTGCAGAGTCAACTCTTCAAACGTTTTAACAAAGGCTTCAGCGGCCTTCGTGTCCGAGCTGGCTGCCTCCCCATGCCGTACCACTGAATGGATGCCAGTCCTTTTCTTGAACTTCTCGAACCACCCACGAGAAGCCTTGAACTCTGGGGGTTCCTGCTGGGATGTTCCTTCTCCTGCTCCTTCTTCGGCCTGAGCACGCATGAGATCACCGAAAATGGCGGAGGCCTTCTGGCAAATTGTAGTCTCAGTGATGGTGTCTCCTGAGATCTCTTTGTCCTTGATCCACACGAGAAGCAACCTTTCCATCTCGTCATGCACGTGGGCTCTCTTGTTGGAGAAAATAGTGACGCCCTTAGAAGGTGTCGCTGCTTTTATGGCCGCCTTCTGCTTCAGGATGGTGCCTATCGTAGATGGATTCCGGCCATACTCCTTGGCGATCACACTTAAACGCATGCCAGACTCGTACTTTTTAACGATTTCAAGTTTCGTCTCCATCGAGAGCATCGTCTTCTTCTTCTTTCCTTCGGCAACATTCTTGGGACCCATGGCTACAGTAATACTTAATATAATAAACTACGTAACGTTATATACAGTCTATGTATAGTAAACACTAATACAGTACAGTGCACAGTAACGAATGTTTACAGTGAACCCTCGCTACTTCGCGGTTCGACCATCGCGGATTCACCACTTCGCGGATTTTTTCATAACCCATGTATATACATATATCGCGGATTTTCCAGAAATATCGAAAATACCGCGATGTGACCGATGGTGCGAGATTGAAGAAAGTAAGGAAAATTGAATCGTGATTGATTTTCAATATAAATGAAACTTTGAGGAGCAACAAAGATATCATTTGTTAGAGAGATAGAGAGAGGTAAGGAATGGGAGGTAGTGAAAAGTAGCCCACAGAGGTAGATGTAGAGGTAGAGAGAGAGAGAGAGAGAGAGAGAGAGAGAGAGAGAGAGAGAGAGAGAAGGGGGGGGGTTTAAATGTAATAAACAAAAAAATTTGATAGGTTATAACACATTGGTGCTTATGTAATATCAACTGTATACTGTAGACGGTTTGAATAAGTTAAGAAATGGTATAAATGATACTTTGTTAGTGTATTCGTACACACTCAAGAGCGGCAGCTAGATGACAGCTGATCTAATCACAGCCAAAAGTAAAAAAAAAAAGAAGTCAACAATACTCGATTTTTAAAACAAACCCGAAATTTAAAAACAAAAGTACACGCTTTCTTAATGTGCAATTAACTATTTAAAGAGTGGCAATTTTCTAGAATAAAATGATATTTCCCAAAAAATAGTGGTTTGCTGATGAAATCGGATGCCGTATTTTTAGCTATGATTGAAATGGATGTAGACTCGGCCTAATTATTTCGTTTCGTATTTAATTGACACTAAGAAAACTAATTTTAGTTTCTTCATCTAAATGTAAGTATTGTATAACACGAAGAGAGAGAGAGAGAGAGAGAGAGAGAGAGAGAGAGAGAGAGAGAGAGAGAGAGAGAGAGAGAGAGAATCAGCTGTTGTACTCAAATGGCGTGTTTTTGTTTCGTGAGAATTTCATCACCACGACTTTAACAACAACATACTGTACTGAACTTTACAGTATTATACAGACTACTGTAATATGATAAAGTAAAATATTTGTAATCTATTCTATATGAAATGGGGCTATTTTTTTTTTTTAAAGTTTACATTTACGTATGTAAAACAACTCTCTCTCTCTCTCTCTCTCTCTCTCTCTCTCTCTCTCTCTCTCTCTCTCTCTCTCTCTCTCTCTCTCGTAGATTGTTTTCCTGCTTTGCTACGTATGTATGATTTTATATAGATACGGTAAATAATATTTGTAATAACATCTTTTATTAAAGCTTTTACTGTAATATCATTATTTATCACTTTCATCATGCTCGTTAAATTCCTTAGTTTGTTTACTGAGTGTACTTTATGACGCCGTCGTTTCAGGCGGCGTCATAAAGAAAAACATTTCATTTGGAAGTCCTAAGAAAAATTAAGTAAAACATTAGTAATAACCAAATCAACATACTGTACTGAATAATCAATATAATTGATGCAGAAACTAACCTATACACAGATGTGTAAATGCGTTTGTTTCTTCATTACAGTATAAATGAGATAAACGTAAACAAAACATTGGTTGCCATTTTTTATCGTGCTTTTTGGCGTCTTTAGGAAACGCATGATATAAAGTCGCCCTTAATATTTGTGCCTGTTTTAGTTTAGGGTACGTTAGTACATGCATTAAGTGTTCTGTACATTAAAGGGTAGTTTGTTAACAGTACTACGTACAAGGGAAGGTTTTAAAAGTCTGAATATACATGTTAAATAAATAGGTAAATATGGTGTCACTACTTCGCGGATTTTCACCTATCGCGGCCGGGTCTGGAACCTATCTACCGCGATAAACGAGGGTTCACTGTATTAACGATAACACGTGGCGTACGAATGTACTGTATATTAACACTAAGTCAAACAAGCGAAAGCACACAATGTCTGTTAACGATACCGCGGTCGGAACGAAAAGAGAGAAAGAGAGATGAACGCCCGTGCGTAGGCAAGCTGGGATAGTTGCCGACCAATAGGAAAGCAGGATCTTATGGCGTCAGCTAGCGTCTGAGTAGGGAGATAACCAATGGGTGAGCGGGAGGCTGTAAGTGAGTCTACCCAAGTTGAAAGTCTGGCGGCGCGCGCTTTTTAAAATTACTCTCGGCGAAGAGTTGGGATCTCGTAAGGTTTTCGTATCCTGAAATTTTATCCGTATCCTGGGGCATAAAAATCTTCGAATCACTTTTCGCATCCTGAATTTTTCGTAAGCAGAAACTTTCGTATCCAGAGGTATCACTGTATATATATATATATATATATATATATATATATATATATATATATATATGTATATATATAACGGATTTTGAGCGAAGCGAAAAATCCATTTTTGGGTGAGATGGCCATGTCGTCCTGATGGAAGTTCCTATAAGGTAGCTTCCTAGGGTATATTACATCTACGGCGATATTCCCAGAGAATTTACCTTAAGGTACCAGAATTCTAACTGCTGGAGCGAATATCCCTCCTGAAAGGGATATCGCGACATATCAGAGGACGTATTCTTGACACGCCACATGACAATCTGCATCCCGAACAGAGATTTCATCTCGCAGAGGGCGATTGGCAAGAAACGAATTCGGGAAAGAAAAAGGGGGAGCCGCTCCCAAGGCTCCCTATCTCCCGATTCGTATGCGTGCCTGGCGCCAATCCTGGCGCCATCTGTATTCCTTGTAGCGTACACGAGGTGCTACAGATACTGTATGTAGGGAGGGGTCCTACAGCCCTTTCTTAGAAAGGCAAGGGCGGGTCCATCAGGATGACATGGCCATCTCACCCAAAAATAGATTTTTCGCTTTGCTCAAAATCCGTTTTTTGGGCTCAAGCCATGTCGTCCTGATGGAAGTATACCAGAGCATTACTGTATCTGTGGATTCTCAGAACGTGCCGTACTCCCCGGAGGTAATTTTTCCCGGTCGACTAGACCTAGAGACCTAAGATGTTACCGTTATACATCTTTTCAACTAACTATAAACTATGTTAGAGCTTCCTGCCCCCTACAGGGAAGAGTCCTACTAGACTCTGGAAAAGTCTCGAAGAGTACATATACCTATGTATGAATACCAGGCAAGCTAATATAGTGGTCTCGCCCTATATTAAGTAAAGCATAGTTTGTAAAGAACCACTGCGTCAATATGAAATATTGACCAGTAATCCGCACAATACTTGTATTGGACAAAGGTTTATATCCGCATAGGAAGAAACTAATAAAACCGCCCTCGTCCCTTTATGGGACGGAGTCCTCCCATTAGGGGACTACATAAACCAATGCAACATAGCTTGCATAAAAGAACAATTCTATTAGAATTATCCCAGATAAGGTACATAGAATAAATGCTCAATTATACCAATAAATTGATACAGGTGAGAGAGACGCAAGGTTCTCAAGAACAAGTTTATTGACAGACAATAAATAGACAGGTTAACAACAATTATATATATATATATATATATATATATATATATATATATATATATATAAAGAGAATAACCCAAAACTTTAAGCATAAGTATGATAGTAAACAGAACTTGTTTATCTGAAAGGAAAAACATTAAATGCCACTTTTTTAAGATACCGAGGTATCAAGTCATAAAAGTCTGTATTACAAATCAATCACATTAGCGTTAGAAACGCTCGGCACACATGTCTGCACTTATGCTAGGTTCACCTTTGAAAAAGGAACAGTCTATGTGGGCACTCGGTGCCCTCATTTAGTTTGTAGTACAGTATGTACCTACACACTCACCCTGGACTTAATCGTCCCAATTAAGGCCACTGTTCCTCGCAGAGTTAAACAGTAGGGTTAACCACACAACCCACTGCTACCACAGATCTCTTTAGTTCCTCTACTTGCTTCGCATAGTGGCGAAAGAACACTCTGGAAGACTTCCAGCCAGTGTATGAACGGAGATGTTCAAAATCCATACAATTAAAGAAATTTAGGGATGAGGCAACTTTCCTCGGATCGTGACCTGCGGGTGTACTGTCAGGATCCGCTCTGCGAATAAAATATGTGATTTTCGCTCTGAGTTGATTCAGAGATAAATTTGAGCCTGATGTTTCTCCCCTGAATAGTTGACCACCCTTGAAGTCTGAAGTTCTACGAAGATAGACCTTTAGGCATTCTACTGGACATAGAGATGCATCTTCTTTCAGAGGGCAGATTCTCCAGGGACCCCACCTGTTGGTGGGTAACTCATTCTTGGCGAGAAACGTAGGATCCGGAAACAGGTTCAGTTCCCCCCATCCAGGAACTGAACACGTCCTGCCTCTCTCGAGAGGGCTACGATCTCACTAACCCTGGCCCCAGACGCGAGTGCAAATAGGAAAATAACTTTTTGTGTCAAATCCTTTAACGCACATTCTTCATTGCTCAACAGGGAGGCGAAATGAAGAACTTTGTCTAAAGACCATGAAATGGGCTTTGGAGGTGCTGAAGGTCTGAGCCTAGCGCAGGCTTTCGGAACTTTATTAAAGATCTCGTTACCTAGGTCGATCTGGAAGGCGTATAAAATGGGTCTCATCAAAGCAGACTTACACACTGAAATCGTGTTAGCTGCCAACCCTTGACCATGGAGGTGGATGAAGAAAGATAAGCAGAAGTCTGTCGAGATCTCCTGCGGATTCTTCGCCTTTACGAAGGCCACCCATTTTCTCCAAGATGACTCGTATTGCATTCTAGTCAATTTGCACTAATATTCCTCTAGGAAGTCTATGCTGGCTTTCGAAATCCCGAAACGCTTTCTCACTGCAAGGGAGAGAAAATCATGAGCTGCAGGGTCCGGGTTTTCTGTAATGAAGCGCAGACAGTCGACTTCTGGACTCGCTGGGTCAGAACTGGATGTGGTAGCGGCACAAACTTCAGCTGTAGTTCCAACGCCAAGGGGAACCACATGCTGTTCGGCCACTTGTGGGCCACTATTGCCGCTACCCCCTTGAAGGATCTCAGTTTGTTGAGGACCCTCAACAGAAGGTTGTGAGGGGGGAACAGATAAATCCTGGACCATCTGTTCCAGTCGAGGGACATCGCGTCCACTGCTTCCGCTAAGGGGTCCTCGTACGGGGACACGTACAGGGGCAACTTCTTGTTGTCTTTCGTCGCAAAGAGGTCTATCTGCAGTTCTGGGACTTGATTCAGAATGAAGGAGAATGATCCTGCGTCTAAGGACCATTCCAACTCTATCGGTGTGAACCTGGATAGAGCGTCCGCTGTCACGTTGCGGACTCCTTGAAGGTGAACTGCCGACAGGTACCACTTCTTCTTTTCCGCCAATCGGAAAATGGCCAACATCACCTGGTTGAGAGGTGGTGACCTCGACCCTTGTCGATTCAAGCATCTCACAACCACCTCGCTGTCCATCACCAATCTTATGTGGATCGAGTGACGCGGGGAGACTTTCTTTAAGGTAAGGAGCACTGCCATAGCTTCTAGAAAGTTTATGTGAAAGGTCCTGAATAGCTTGGACCAAGTTCCCTGGACTTTTTTCCGATGAGAGTGACCTCCCCATCCCTCCTTTGAGGCGTCTTGAGTGAATCGTCATCGACGGGGGAGGTGGCTGAAGAAGAACCGACTTCTTTAGATGTCTGGCTTGGGACCAAGGCCTGAGAAGAGTACGTAGCCGAGGCGGCACTGGTCTTCTCAGATCTCTTCGCGCGTTTGATGCATACCTTCTCCAAACTCCGGTTGCATCCTTTAGCTGTGCTCTTAGCACTGGGTCTGTCACCGAAGAAAACTGGAGAGAGCCTAGTACCCTCTCCTGTTCGCGTCTTGATATCCTTTCGGAATCTAGAAGTCTCTTGACAGAACCCGCTATCTCCTTCCTTTTCTTCGCCGGGATGGAGAAACAGTGTGACAAAAGGTCCCAGTGGATTCCCAGCCACTGGAACTTTTGAGATGGAGAAAGTCGAGACTTTTTTCTGTTGATCTTGAAGCCTAGGTACTCTAGGAACTGGATCACCTGACTGGAAGCTTGCAAGCATTCTGTCTCGGATGCTGCCCACACCAGCCAGTCGTCCAGGTAGGCTACTACCTGAATTCCCTTTAGGCGTAATTGTTTGAGAGCTGCGCTCGCAAGCTTCGTGAAAATCCTTGGGGCTATGTTTAGCCAGAATGGCATGGCTCTGAAGGCGTATAGTCTCCGTTGTAGCCTGAACCCTAGGTAGGGGGAGAGTCGACGGCTGATTGGAATGTGCCAATAGGCGTCTGACAAGTCTATAGAGACTGAGTAAGCCCTCTTGGGCAGTAAGGTCCTTATGTGTTGCAGTGTTAGCATTTTGAATTTGCAATTCACTATGAACTTGTTGAGTGGCGACAAGTTCAGAATGACTCTGAGCTTTTCCGAGTCTTTCTTGGGAACACAAAACAGCCTCCCTTGGAATTTGATGGACTTCACCTTTCGGATCACCTTTTTCTCCAACAGTTCTTGAACGTACTCCTCCAGAACGGGGGTGGAGTGTTGGAAAAATCGAAGGCACGGGGGTGGAGTGCTGTACCAGCTCCAGCCCAGTCCATTCTTGAGTAGGCTGTGGGCCCAGGGATCGAAGGTCCAACGATCCCAAAATTTCATCAGTCTCCCTCCTACCGGTATCATTTCACTTGGACTGCCGTCCTGAGGTCTTGCCTCCCTGACCACGACCACCCCTGAATCCCCTTCCCCTTGAGGGGCGCCTAGACGAGCCTCTGGCTGCTCCTCTAGGCTTTGCTTGAAAGGAAGAAGACTGTCCTTCGAACGTTGGGGTGAATGCCGTGGACTGACCCGGCACAGCCTGGGGTACCCACTGAAAAGTGGTCGGGGTTTGTGCCACCATCTGGGGCACTGGAGGTAATGGCAATTGCAGTTGCTGTTGCTGTCTAGAGGGCTTGGCTGGCCGAGACGGTAGCCTAGTCCTCATATTCTTCCTCTTTGGTTGAGGACCCTCATCCGGGGAAGACTTTCTTTTGATAGCCAGGCCCCACTTCTGGAGAAGATTTCTATTCTCCACGGCGGCCTTATCAACAACTTCTTTGACCACATCGGTAGGGAAAAGGTCTTTTCCCCAAATGTTAGAGGAGATTAACTTCCTTGGCTCGTGCCTCACCGTAGCCCCGGTGAACACGAACTCCCTACAAGCTCTCCACGCCTTGACGAAGCCATAAAGGTCCTTCGTCACTGTGGCTAGGTGAGTCTTAGCCACCACCATGAACATTTCATGGACCTTGGGGTCACTTGCCATCGTCTCAAGAGTAGTCTGAAGAGACATTGAGGCAGCCAGTCTTTCTTTTGTCTGGAACTCTCTTCGTAAAAGAAAGTCAGACAGCTTGGGGAGGTCCTCGCCGAATTGCCGTCCGGCAATATCAGCCTCCAACTTTCCCACTGAGAACGTCAGATGGACGTCCTTCCAGTCCTTGTGGTCCATAGGCAGGGCCAGCGACAAGGGTTTACACTCCTCCAGGGAGGGGCAAGGCTTGCCGGCCTCGACTGCCTTTAGGACAGCCGCAAACCCTTTCTGTAAAGAGGGGAAGGCTCTAGCAGGAGAGGACACAAAGGAAGGGAGCTTCTTGCTCAATGCAGCTACCTTTGAGTTAGAGAAGCCCCTCTCCTTCATCGAGGATGAAAGTAGAGCTTGAGCCTTAGCGTGGTCCATGACTATGACCTCCTTCGGCTCTGTCTCCTCCCTTGAAGCTGGTTCTTTTCTCAGCCGGACATAGCAGTCCGGATATGATGCCTTGCTGGGCCAGAATTCCACCTCCTCTAGGGGAACTGAACCCAGCTTATCCGAGATGAAGATCTTTCCAGTCGTCATCGGCATGTGCTCAGCATACCTCCATGGGTTAGCATCTGAGCACAAGGGAAGGTCTTTCACATTGAGCCTTTTCCGGGGCCCATGTGATTCTGCAAGGCACTGCATCCGCAGTTCCATAGCAGCCGCCTTCTCCTGATTCTCCTTCTGCATTTGTTGGATCATTCCAACAATCGAAGAGAGGGCCTGGCCCAGCTCTACTGGGAGACCGGCCGATGTTGAGGGAATAGGCTCCGGAATCTGAACCGGAGTAGCCGACACCTTGTCGACCTCTTCCTCTACGACGTCCGGGGCTTGAACTTCATCCTGACCTTCTGCCAGGAGGTCTTCTTCCAAACGCTCGTCCAAGTCAGACATCCTGTCATCTAACTGGATGTCTTGCATTGCGACCGCGACTTCAGCATCCACCTGGATCTGACCTTGGGGGATCTCCTCTTGAGGCTGGGGAATCACTGCATCAGCTGATGCCTTAGGGAAAAGATACGCCCTCATCTTCTCACTTGGAAGATAAGGGCCAGAGGTGTTCTTTTGGAAGCCCCTTACCCAGGTACGAAGCTTCTCCCTTGCTATATCCCTTGATTCCGCCGTCCTAGGGGAATCAAAAGCCTCAGTAATCAGATTAGTGCACACAGTACATACCTGAGGGTCCCAATACTGGAGATCATCCTTGGAGACAGCGCATGCTGCGTGTCTCCTACAAAACTCATGTCCGCAGAGGTACTTGCTGCGGACGTTGCAGAAAACATTTCCGCACTTCGGAGGGTCCTCCTGTAAAGAGAAGAAATTTCCATGAGTATCAAGTGAACTATGTATCACTGGATATGCATAGTATAGCATAACAATTATAAAGGAAAGACACACACTTGTGTTTCCCTCACAACCCATTGTTGCAGCCTTCCAGATAATAAAATCAAATGGTTAATCTCTTCTAGAGTAACCAATGCAAGGTTTCCAGAGGAAACAGGTGAAGCTCACACCTAAGCAATGATTTTAAAATCCTGGATAATAGACAGGAAAGAACTCACTTTTCTATCTGTAGGGCAACAGCAAAGGAATGTGCAAGAAAACACAAAAGTGTTAGAACACACAGTGCTGTACCAAAACCCATACCATAGTTTTCTTCTTACTGTATATGTTATACTGAAGAATACTAGTACAGTATAGGAGGATACATGCCGGCCGGCACACACCATAACTAGCTTTAAAGTATACTACTTAACAGCTATAAGGCGGCAGAACTCTGGTTCAAATGCATGTGCCGGCCGGCAACAGCCAATGTCGGCCGGCAATGGCTGCCGGCCGGCAACTACACAAGGTAGTACCCAGCTGCCGGCCACACTCTTGGTGACCGGCAGACAAGGGCTGACATTAGCTGGCCGGCAAAGGTACAAGACCGATGCCAGCCGGCAGCGAAAGAACCAGAGGACTACACCTGCCCGGCTGCCGGCCTATGAGGCCGGCAGCCGGGTCGGGTACAGCACTAGAAGAAAAATAGAATGGATGCCGGGATAAGAGTGTACACTACCTCCAAGCCCGGCAATCCGAAAGAGTGCATATAAGGAAGGGGAGAATCTAATTCAGGCTTCCTGACCAATGCCGTCTGGCTCTACAGGCAGGCATGGATGAGGGACCAAGGGAGGTCCGGGCAGTACTCAAAATATAAGACCCTTGCCGGCCAGCAAGGGGCTTAGTCAATTCCACATCCTAACCTATACTAGGTCCAGATGTAGAATGACGTACAGTACTGTAATGGCTAGGCCATTACGGAGATAGAGGGGGAAGGGACAAGAGGGTCCTACCAACCTTGCTTTAGTGACGGATCACCCGCAGCCAAGAAACTTATCTTAGCCTAAGGGAGATCTAAGGGGGGAGGCCAGCAATACTTGCCAGCTTCCAGAGCACCAAAGCAAGGAAGGTGTTGCTACTCCCAGGGAAAGAAACTTATCCTCCCCCGAGGACGGCAACAAGGACTAGTCTGGTAGATCACAAAAGAAGGAATCATATCCACAGAAATCTTCGGTAGTGACCTAAGGAGGCTAAGCCACCTTCGTCTGTGTCAGGCCAGCGAGGGAGATTCTACCCCAAGCTAGACAAACACAGACTCAGACTAAAAAACTCTGTTGTTCTGTCCCTCTTTGAACCAGACTTACTGGAACAGGAAGGTACAGTAACACCCCAGTATAGTTTTATCGAAAATTAATTCGGAAAAAACAACTTAGGGATAAGCCCAAGGCTTAAACAGAGGGAAAGGGATTGCATACCTTCTCCGAAGAAAAGAAAGCAACCGGGGAGTATGAGAAAGTATACTAAGGCTCCATAAGCAACTTAGCCTAGGCACCAAGAGAATCGATTACCTAAATCACCGAAACTCACTCGTATACTATCTTGGAAATATTCCACACAATCTTAAATGTATAAAACATAACCTAAAGCTTCAATAAAATTTTTATTACACTCGGAAAAACCAAAATCATGCATGAAGTACTAGGACCAAACGACTAGGCTACATGGCCTAGCGTAGGCCAGAATGGCGAATACTTCGCCAAAATAATACTAAGCACGAAAGGAAATCCTATGTAATGCTAAATAGCTAAAATTTATTAAAGCAAAACAACCGGGAATGTCGCTCTGACTAACTAAACTTATACCTAGCAAGCGACAGCGTCCATGACGCCTCCGGTACGCTACGGCTCTTGTATCAAAGATTAATCCTATTAATCACGCAAAAATTTGCCAAGAGCCTACATTTATACATAAAAGACATTGTACTCAACTTATCAGAGGCCGACAAAGACGGAGAAGCCATGAAAAGTAGAATAAATCCAAGATTTGCGAGAAACACAGGAAAAAACACCGAGTTGTTAAGCTACGCAAAAAGGAATGCAGATGGCGCCAGGATTGGCGCCAGGCACGCATACGAATCGGGAGATAGGGAGCCTTGGGAGCGGCTCCCCCTTTTTCTTTCCTGAATTCGTTTCTTGCCAATCGCCCCCTGCGAGATGAAATCTCTGTTCAGGATGCAGATTGCCATGTGGCGTGTCAAGAATACGTCCTCTGATATGTCGCGATATCCCTTTCAGGAGGGATACTCGCTCCAGGAGTTAGAATTCTGGTACCTTAAGGTAAATTCTCTGGGAATATCGCTGTAGTTGTAATATACCCTAGAAGCTACCTTATAGGAACTTCCATCAGGACGACATGGCTTGAGCCCATATAATATATATATATATATATATATATATATATATATATATATATATATATATATATATTTATATTTAAGTAAACCATGAGTTAGTGACTGAGATAACTAAAAATAAAAGAGAAACCTTTAAGGCTACTGCCCATAGAGCTATGCTATGATACAAAAATATAATTATTCCATATTTATAACAAAAGAGTACAAAAATACATAATTCACAAACTAGTGAAGCTTACCACAATTTTGGGAGGGTTGTAATCACTTGAAAACAAAGAGTAATATAAAGCTATACTGGCAGCTATTTCTTTGTGGCTGATTGAGAAGGCACTTGTTTTGATAGTGCCTCACCCAACTTGGTAGACTGCATATTAAGTAATGTTTTTCAACAATCTATATCTAATATCTAACTGTGTATGTCTATGACAGTAACAATGGCTCCCTTAAATTGTGATAACAATTCAATCAATAACTATACTGTAAGGGAATGAATACAAGAGTCCCTACAAAATATAAAATTAAAGTATACAGGTGGATATACAGTATTCCATATAAGAATATAAATATACCATACATACTTAATGGCTTACTATGTGCTCCCTGATGGGGATTTCCTGTGGCTGTCTTGTGGCGTTTACCATTCTCATCAAGACTGGCATCTGATGCTAACACTTTAATTTTTCTAACATGGCCAGTTTCATATGGTTTTGTTTCAACTACTCGGCCTAACATCCACTTATTGCGAGGTAGATTATAATCTTTGATTAAAACAATATCATCAATTTCTACGTTTCTTTGAGGGTTTAACCCTTTTTGGCATATTTGCAGTGATTATAAATATTCTCTTTGCCATCATTTCCATAACTTATTAAGAAGATATTGTACATGTCGCCATTTTTTTCTTTGAAAACATGTCCTCTTTTACAAAATTACCTGGCAGAATTAATACTACCTTGGACTTCAATGTAAGAAAATGTTTAGGTGTCAAAGGTTCTACATTGAAGTTATCTGTAAATAGTGGTCATCCATTTACAATATTTTCTGCTTCAGTCATGAATGTTCTCAAAGATTAATTATATAAAATTTTACTATTGTTAGACAACAATACATTCAAAATATTTCTAACAGTTCACATTTGTCTCTCCCAAACACCCTTATGGCTTGCATGGGGTGGGTTCATTTTAAATGTTAAAAAATCACATTGGTCCTTCAATAATTCTTTTTTAATATTTTTAACATTCATTTCCCAGAGGCACTTTGCAAACTCTTCTCTTGTACCAATAAAGTTATTACCTGGATCCGAACATAGTTGTGCACAATAGCCTCTTCTGCAAACAAATCTCCTATAGGCATTTAAGAAAGAATCTGTACGAAGGGGAATTGGCAGTTTCAATATATATTGCCATAGACGACATACATGTAAATAATACTCCATACATTTTGAGCTCCTTTCCACCTTCCTTAATTATAAATGGGCCAAAATAATCAACTGCACTGTAAATGGATGAAGAAGACATTTCTAACCTATCATTTGGCAAATCAGCCATCTTCTGTATCAGAGTATCAAGTCTAGTTTTTCTGCAAGTAACACATTTTGATATGTTTTGCTATTAAAGATGATCCATTTATTACCCAGTATCCACAAGATCTGATTTCATTTAAAGTTAAGTTTTTACCTTGACAGAGTACTTTGTTATGATAATGGCAGATTATCAAATCTGTAATATGACAATTCTTTGAAAAAATCACAGGCTATTTTACATGGACATCAATATTACTTCTGTGTAATCTACCACCAACCCTTATCAAGCCATCACTATCAATAAATGGATCAAGCTTGCACAAATTACTAGATTTTCTTAAACATTTATAAATTTTGCTATTGCCTACACTTGATAACTGATATTCATATTGAAAAGCTTCTCTTTGGACTAATTTGATAGTTGTCATTTCTGCCTTGATTAGTTCTTCTACAGACATGTTGTTGTTGGAGATTGCCTTGCCCTTACGGCCAGGCACGGGCTCTTGCACACTTGCAGCCCATAGGTGTTTGGTTGTTTTTTGGGGGGAGTAGGTGATTTGATTGTGGGATGATCTGCAACTTTTATTTGTCGGTAGTTTTTAGGATAGGATGTGGGTTAGAGATGATAATAAGCAAGGATTTCTTTGCTTATTTTAGAGGGGCCCCTGCCTCTTTTAGGAAAAGGAAGAAGGTGATGGAAGGGAGGAGGCATCCTCCCAAAGAGAGGCCACTGACTCCCGTCATTTGGTTGGAGAGAAAGAGGTACAGCAGTAAGTCCCGATGAGTTGAAGAGCTCGGAAAAGAGTTTGGAAAGGTTCAGTTGGAAATATTGGTATAGGAGAAGTAAAATATTTCCTTAGTGGCCTAAGCTTAAGTTGTTAGAATGAATAATAGCATGAAGTTTCAGCTGAGTGGAAAAAAGCTGAAAAAGAGTTTGTTAGCAGCTGTGAGTAGTAGAGAAAGGGTGGAATAAACATTCCTGTACCTGGAAATACTAAAAAAAAATAAAAAAAATTTCACTTATCATTGTGGTCATTGAGACGTCTATGTGCTGCTTGGTTTAGAGGAATGCCTGAACTTTAAAGATATGAGAGGTTGCAAGTGGAAGAAGAGCTAAAAAGAGGTTAAAGGGTTGCTTTGATTTCAAACTGGTGCTGTTACTATGTTATCTCGGTGGAGGGTAGCTGCGGAGAAAGGCTGAGAATGTATCAGCATTGGCAATTATGTGTTTTAACAATTGCTGTTGTAGATACAGGATTATTGGGGTTGAATTCCTTCCTGAGTAGGCTTGTTTTTTGACAGTGCAATAGGTAATGCTGCAGAGGTTCATCTGTTGCTTGCTCGCAGTAGTTGCACGGTCTTTCTGGTCTCTGCTGTGCTGCTGGATCCTCGTCATTGTCCGTGATGATTTGCCAGTAGCACGGATACCCTAGTCGCAGTCTGCAAATGGTAATTGCGACTTGACGGGGTATTTCTCTTGCAATTGGATATGGTACTAGATTTGTTGCTTCTATGTACAATTTTGCTGATCTTGATCCATCAAGGAAGCGTTGTCTTACTTCGCTAGTCTTTTGGACATTGCAAAAGGCTGCCATTCGATTCTTGATAGTTTCCAATCGAGGTTGAAGAGTGATGCTTATTGTCTGGCACATAAGGACAGATTTGGCTTGGTAATCAGCTTCATCGTTGCCAGTGATTGTGGTGGGGCTTTGGATCCAATTCAGAGTTACTTGCCTGTTGTTGCTTTGGTGGGCTAAGGCTAAGTACTGATTGCTGTGATAAGGTAGACATTTTCAGTAGGTTCTTTGTTGCTGAGAGCCAGAATGGCTCCTCTCGAATCTGTATGAATTGTTGTGTTTCCTTCTTGTAGATTGGCAGTGTTCTTGGGCTTTGGCAATTGCCACTAGCTCGGTTTGTAGCAGGGAGGCGTGGTTTGAAAGTCTCCAATTTTCTCTGTAGCCTGATGGAGAGACGACTGCAGCGGCTGCTGCAGGAATGGTGTGGTCAAGTGATTCATCAGCATAGTAGAAGTTTGGAGCTGGGGTGTTGCTGATTGCATCTTTAGCTGCTTCTGTGAGTTGCTCTGTTGTGCAGAGAGGTTTGCTTGCTGCTGGAAGGATAGTGAAGTTGCTCTGGATGGGGTCTGGAGACCACGGGGCAGAAGTACTGTAGCCATCGTACTTTTGTTGCCCATTGGTCTGGTGGTCTTCATTTTGCATTTGCAATTTTCTAAGTGTGTCCAACAGTCTTTTTGCATGTGAATTTGGCGGGTCTATCTCTTCCACCAGAGGGAGAAGTTTATTGTTTAGAGGGCAGTCTCTGTCTGCGATGATTGACTTGAATATGATCTGCAGTTCCTGATGTCGACCCTCTTAACGAGACAATGCCTTGACGCAGTCAAGTGTTTTCTTGATATTGTTGAAGAATTGTGACGGGAAGAGGGCTCTCGAACTTGGGGAAATTGCTCCCCAAGTTCGAATCTAAAATTTCTCTCCCTTTCCTCTATTTCTTCTGCTCAATACTACTTCGACCCTCTAATTTTATCAACGTTTTTTTGTCTTGCTGTCCTAACTCTATGAGTATTATTTTCTTAAGTATATATATATATAAAACTTTTATTTGTTTATTTATTTATTTATTTTTATCTTATTTAAATGGCGTGGATTTTTTCACATTCATTATTACTGACTGCTTAGATGAATAGGAGGGAGAAGAGATCACGGTTGGGAGGAATTTGCATTCAAAGTTATATACGAGAGTATTGGATGACCTCAACCATCGCGAAGATGGTTTGGACCTTTTTGGCGGAACTACTCTCAAGGGTTGGGTCATCGGAATCCAGGGGGATCCATTCCTTGAGGGGGGACTCTTGGCTTTTGGCCGCAAGCCCGTCATTACAGATATGGGGGGAATGATTCCATATTTCCTTGGTCTCAGTCCTAACAGGGGGATTTAGCTTACACCTGTGCCTCTATATCTGTTTTGATGCTATCCTTCGGGTAGGGTATGGAGTGGACCATATGGGAAGTATACTCTCATTGTGCCAATAGTGGAGAATGCAAATTTCCTTTCCAACATATACTTTCTTAAAATTCTCAAGCAGGTAATCCAACAAAACAACCAACAAAAAAAAAAAGAAAATCCCATCCCTAACTATGGACCCTTCAAATACTGACTCCCCATTCCCTGGATTTGCTGAACTCCCCTCCCCCCCCCCCCCGGCACTGTTAACAACCTCTAATAATGTGAATAGGGAAAGTTCTGTTGATGATCTCGGAACGGGAAAGGACCATTCTACTAATATTCCAAAATCAAGTAATTTGGGTAACACGAGGAAACTTCGAATCCTTCATTTTACCCAAATTCCCATAGAGGCAAACTACGATGATCTATATAAAAGCATTTGATTGCTATGGATGTATAAAAGAAATAAGGATGAAACTTGAAGATGAAAAATGGGATTCATGGATATCTTACAGTAATTATGACGAAGCATTTAGAGCAATAAGTAACATGAATAATATCAAAATTAAAGACTTGAATGTCGCGGCTGCTCTCTGCGATATGATACCAAAGGATTTGGATGGATATAGGCCTGCTGATTGGTTGGAAAAAGACGCGGATTTAGTTATGCCCTCCCAGAGAAAGACAAACCATCAATGTGGCTTATAGCTGAATCAAAGGGCGTTACAGGGAATTATTTTAAAATATGCAAATTGATTCAGAAAAAAAGTAGGAATTATTGCACCGGGCGATATATCTCGTTTTGGAAAAAAATAGTTTCCTCATCCATGCCAAATCAAGTATACAGTCTGTAATACTGTCTGACATAAACATCT
The DNA here is from genome assembly GCF_036898095.1 of Palaemon carinicauda. Taxonomy (NCBI): domain Eukaryota; kingdom Metazoa; phylum Arthropoda; class Malacostraca; order Decapoda; family Palaemonidae; genus Palaemon; species Palaemon carinicauda. Next base: position 18,689,903 of record NC_090758.1, read on the forward strand.
AATGATAATATTAAGTTAGATGTCAAACCCCACCTAAATTTTAGCTACGGAAGGGGAGTAGTTTTTAACAGAGATCTGTATGAATTTACAGAGGAGGAGATACTGGCCATGTGTCTACCAAATGTATGGAAAGTTCACAAAGTCCCAGGTACATCAATGATAATCCTTACGTTCCAGGATGCTGATGTACCATTCCATATTATTATTGAAACGAAATGATTAAAGTAAGACCATTCAAGCAGAAGCCACTGCAATGCTTCAATTGTTTTAATTTTTGCACCCGTCTAAAGTTTGCAAAAATTAAAAAATGTGTGGTATTTGCTCCAAATCGTACCATGGAGAATGTGCATTTGGAGCCAGGTGTTTAAATTGCAACTCAAACCATAAATCCACAGACAAGAACTGCAAGCTATTCAAGTTGGAGGAAGCGGCCCTCAACAAATCGAATTTAGAACATGTAAGTGAGAGTCATGCCAAAAGACCATTAAATAAATCAAATACCTATGCTAAGGCATTAAAATCAAACCAACCTAGTACTGCATATAGCTCTAGAAAGAGAAATATACCATCTGTTAAAATGTCAATTAACGAGGTAACCATATTACCTCCTGAGGCTTTACCACTGTGTATTAACACTATGGCATTGCCCATTTCTGTACAGCCTTCCTCCCCCATTACAAAAACTAGTACAAACCTTTCTCAGGCCATGTCCTTGCCTGATTTGATGGAGGTTCCACTTAAGACCAATTTACCTGATGCACCTGTAGTGGGAAAGGTGCAAAACCCTAGAATCCCATCATCTATTGATCGTAAAAGAGAGAGACCTCTATCTCCCCCCCCCATTAGAAACATTAAGGTTAAGACATCAAATAAATTTGATGTTTTGTCTGTTGATATTTCTAATGAATCAGAAGATAAACTTAATAAATCAGAAATTCAAGTTGAGGTCCACCATCTGCCTCAACAAATAGATCAAAAGGATACAAAAAAAAAACACAAACGTAAAACCCTACATAACAAGACCATCTCTGAAGAAACCTACCGGTAATAATGTTAAATTATAAACTGCTAATGGGAAGACCTCATCCAGGATATCTTCCAGAAGTAATCCATAGTTTTCTCCTCTATTGTGCAATGGAATTGTCAGGGTTTAAGAGCCAAATATGAAGAACTTAAGCTCCTAATTCATGAACATTCGCCCATAATATGTGTACAGGAAAGTAAGCTTGATCCTAATACTCCTAGTCCTCGAGAATATGTTAGCTATAGAACACCATATAATCAGCAAGCAGGGAGCCATGGCGGAAGTCTTGAGTACTTTTGTCGAGATGTTCCCCAAATACCTATGTCTATTCATACACCCCTGCAGGCAGTGGTTGTACAAATTGATATAGGGACCCTCTTAATGAGAGAATGCCTTGATGGCGTCATTGAGCTTCAGCACGGCATTCTATTCCAGTTTGAATCTAAATTTCTCTCTTTCTTATCTTTTTCTTCCTCTTTATATTGCTTCAACCCTCTCCTATTATAAACTTTCCTTCATGCTGCTGTCCCAACCCTATGAGTAAAATTTCCCATATGTATATGTGTATATATTTACATATATATGTATGTTTAATTTTTTTTATGGCATGGATGTTTCTACATCTGTTATTGCCACTTGGGCGGATGTTTCTACGTCCGGTATTGCTGCCTGCTTTGATGAATGGGAAAGGTGTCACAGTTGGGAGGTGTTTGTGCTCAAAGCTATTTGTGAGAGTATTGGATGATCTTAGCCATCCTGAAGATGGTTTGGACCTTTTTGGCGGAACTATTCTCAAGTGTTGGGTCTTCTGAATCCAGGGGGATCCAATGCTTGGGGTAGGACTCTTGGTTTTTGGCCGGAAGCCCATCATTACAGATATGGGAAGAATGATTCCATAGTTTCTTGGTCTCAGTCCTAACAGGCGGGTTCAGCTTATACCTGTGCCTCTATATCTGTTTTGATGCTATCCTTCGGGTAAAGTATGGAGTGGACCATCTGGGAAGTATACTCTCACTGTGCCAGTAGTGAAAAGTGCAAATTTCCTTCCCAACATGTGATGCCTTAATGTTCTCAAGCAGGTAAATCAAACTATTCAAAATATCACTCTTCTCTTTTCTTTATTCTAATGGATTCTTGTGACAACGACCCCACCTCCCCTGGAGTCGCCCCTGGCACTGTTGACGACCTCTGGCAATTCATTTAAAGAAAACTCCGTTGACGACGTAGGAACTAAAAAGGACCATTCTTTAAACATTCGAAAAAAGGGTAATTTGGGCAACACAGGAAAACTGAATGTCCTGCATGTTACCCAAATCCCATTAGAAGCTAATTATGATATGCTACATAAAGTATATGAGTGTTACGGATTAATAAAAGAAATTAGAATGAAACGTCAAGATGATAATTGGGATTCTTGGTTATCATTTAATTGTCATGAGGAAGCATTTAATGCAAGCTGTAACATTATTAATATTAAAGTAATTAATATGAGTATTAAGGGTGCTCTGTGTGATGGGGCACCTAAAGATCTGGATGCCTACAGACCGGCAGACTGGGTTGATAAAGATATAGAGGTAGATATGCCATCCCAAAGAAAGCCAAAACCACCAATGTGGCTTCTTGCTCAATCTACAGGAGGTATGGAAAATAATTTCAAGATCCGCAAATTTCTTCAGAGGAAGGTAGGAATGATCGCACCTGGAAATATATCTCGATTAGGTAAGAAAAGTTACTTGATAAAGGCCAAGTCATACACACAGTCTGTTATATTATCCATTTTGAAGACAGTAAATGATGATATAAAATTGGACATCAAACCCCATCTAAACTTTAGCTATGGAAGGGGAGCTAATGTACCTTTCCACATAGACATAGAAAATGAAAGGATTAGAGTTCAACCTTTTAAGCAGAAGCCACTGCAATGTTATAATTGCTTTAAATTTGGGCATCCTTCCAAAGTTTGCCACAAAGAAAAAATTTGTAATAGTTGCTCCAATATTTACCATGGGGAATGTACATTTGAGATAAGGTGCTTACACTGCAACTCTAATCATAAATCTAATAATAGGAGCTGCCAGTTTTATAAGTTAGAAGAGGCTGCCTTCAAGAAATCAATTATTGAACATGTAAGCGTGGTGCATGCCAAGAGATTATTAAATAAATCTAATACCTATGCAAAGACATTAAAAACAGGAGAAAAGGCTCCTCGGGAATCTCACCCACCTACTACTGTAGGTAGTTCTTGAAAAAGGAATTCAACATCTATTGATAAAGTGCTGCATAAGACAAGAACATCTCCTCCTAAAGATTTAACATTGAGTATCAACAAAAAGACATTGCCCACCACTATCAAACTTTTGTCCCCCATTACAAAGGATAGTACTAACCTCTCCCAGGCCATATCCTTGCCGGATTTAGTGGAGATTCCACCTGAAACCAAGTTATCAGGTGTACCTGTAGTGGGGAAGGTACAAAAACCTTGTAACTCACAACCTATTAATCATAAAAGAGAGAGACCTCCATCTCTCCCACCCCCTTCCATAAGAAATATTAGAGTTATGACATCATTTTTTTTTAAAACCAGGTAAGGACATGTTTTATCTGTTAATGTTTCCGATCAACCAGAAGACAATTTAAATAAATCAGAAATTCAAGTTGAGGTCCACCATCCACCTCAACAAATAGATCAAAAGGATACAAAGAAAAACACAAACGAAAACCCAACATAACAAGACCATCTCTGAAGAAACCTACTGGAAATAATGTTAGATTTAAAACGGCTAATGGGAAAACCTCATCCAAGATGTCTTCCAGAAATAATCCATAGTTTTCTCCTCCATTTTGCAATGGAACTGTCAGGGTTTAAGGGCGAAATTTGAAGAACTTAAGCTCCTAATTCATGAACATTCCCCCATAATTGTATGTCTACAGGAAAGTATGGTTGATGCTAACACTTCTAGTCCTCGAGATTATGTTAGCTATAGAACACCATATAATCATCAAGCAGGGAGCCATGGTGGAAGTCTCATGTACGTTCGTCGAGATGTTCCCCAAATACCTATGTCTATACGTACAACCCTGCAGGCAGTGGTTGTACAAATTGATGTAGGGAGAAAATAATACAATATGCTCTCTGTACTTGCCTCCAAATGATAATATTTTATAATATGATTTAACAGAGTTCATTCAACAACTCCCTCAACCATTTCTCTTACTGGGAGATATGAATGGGAGATATCCTTTATAGGGTGATGTTTTGGCAAACACAAGGGGCAATATTATCTCATCAATTGTGGAGAATGAGGATGTGGGACTCCCTAATACAGGAGAGCCTATGCACTTCCATGTTCAGACAGGTACCTTGTCATGCATTGACCTTTCAATTGCAACCTCTAACTGCCTTCTTGATTTTGATTGGAGGACATTAGATGACTGGCATACTAGTGATCATGCACCAATCATTTTAAACACCAACAAGGGTCCGCCTTTACAAAGATCGCCACAATGGAATCTTGACAAGGCAGACTGGGTTAAATTTTGTGAGCTAAGTGAAATCGAAGGGAGGGCAGAACAGTTTGAAAGTATTTATGATGCCATAGACCTACTGAATGGAACTCTCAATACAGCAGGAATCAATTCGATTCCCAAAACCACAGGACTATTCAAAAGACGACCTGTCCCGTGGTGGTCTTCAGAATTAACAGCCTTGCACAGAGCTTACCAGAAAATCTGTGTCTAGATTTCGTAGATGCCGTACTGATGAAAATTTGTTAAAGGACTAAAAGTGTAGAGCACAGTTCCGTCGTGCCATGAAAGAAGCTAGACGCCAATCTTGGATGGCTTTTGTTTCCTCCATTAATAGTAGAACACCACCATCTTCTGTATGGAGGAAAGTAAAAAAAATTGCAGGCAAATTCACCCAAAACCACCACCAGTGTTGAAAGTGAATGGTCAGTATGTGACTGAAGGAAATGAAATTAGCAATGCCCTGGCTGACCATTTTTCAAATGTATCGTGCAAGAGTGTAGCAGCTCGTGGTCACCAGTATAGGAGCATTGAAAAAAAGAAAATTTTAAATTTTGGAACAGGAAGGGAAGAGTCATATAATTTTCCTTTCACTGAAAGAGAATATGATTCCGTACTTTCCACTTAGAACGATACAGACCCTGGACCCTATGGAATTCCATATGCAAGGATTAAACATGTACATTTCAAAACAAAGTTATTTATTTTAAGCATTATTAATAGAATATGGCATGATCATAGTTATCCAAGTGTTTGGGAACTAGCCATTATTTTAGCATTTTTAAAACCAGGTAAGGACATTTTTAGCAGCAAGCCACCGACCTATTGCCTTGACATCTTGTTTATGTAAAATTATGGAGAAGTTGGTCAATGCAAGACTGGTGTAGTACCTTGAAAAGAAGGGTATTTTATCACCGACTCAATGAGGATTCAGAAAAATGCACTCAACGACTGATGTGTTGATAAGACTTGAGTCCTCTATTTGTGAAGCATTTGCTTCCAAACAGCACCATGTGACAGTCTTTTTTTACCTTGAAAAGGCATATGATACCACTTGGAGGTATGGTATACTTAAAACAATTCATGAATTGGGATTGAGAGGAGAGCTGCCACTATTTATTCAGGCATTTCTTTCAAATGGAGTTTTTCAGAGAGTAAGTGTCAGGAAGGAGTTCCTCAGGGGAGTGTGTTGAGTGTAACCCTTTTTGCACTAGCTATTAATGGGATATCCTCAGTCATTCCCCAGGATGTTCTCTCAATATTATTTGTGGAAGATCTCTCAATATCATTTGCAGGAACTAGAATGGCAATGGGTGAGAGAAAAATAATACAACTCTCTATTGACAAAATTATCCATGGGGCTGTTATGAATGGATTTAAGGTCTCGACAAGTAAAACTACCATTGTCCATTTTTGTCGTATCCGGGAGTACATCCAGACCCGGATATATACATTAAAGTGAAGCTAAATTTTTAGGTTTGATATTTGATTGTAGGCTTACATGGGTTTCTCACTTAAAAGCATTGAAAGCTAAATGTCTTAAGGCTCTGAATATCTTAAAAGTATTGTCCCATACATCATGGGGGCCAGACCGCAATACTATTTTAAAATTATACAAGGCCTTGATTTTTTCCAAAATTAGTTATGGATGTGAAATATACTCTTCAGCTACCCCAAGCCGGTTAAAAACATAAGACTCGATACATCATGCAGGTATTTGATTGTCTACAGGAGCATTTAGAACCTCACCCAACCCAAGTCTCCTTGTTGATGCTGGAGAGTTACCTCTAGACCTTTACGGAATGTCTTCCATTATTCGGTATTGGTTTAGATTGCAAAGACTACCTAACTCTTTAGCCTTTCAGACTGCAAGACTTGTAAGACACATATCATACTTTGAGTTGGACCCAAAATCTCCTCAACCTTATGGCTTTCGGGTGAAACGATTATTAAACAGTCGCCGCCTGTGATGATGACACGATCATTGCAGGCAACTTCAATGCTCACCACCCATTTCTGATCTCAGTATCAGCAACAAATCAAACAGGCAGACACTTGCATGCCCTACAGCAAGAATATCCTGACATACATTGCTCAACAATGTGACAGAAGCAACCCTTCTAAGGGGTGTCGTCTAAACCTCCCCTTTCTATGAAGCACCATCCAAAGGGTTGCTAAATGGCGACTACATCCTTTGCTAACAAGTGATCACCTTGCCATAGCAATTGAACTTGAATTGAAGAAATACCCTCCTCCTCCTCCACCACCGAAAAGGTGGAACCCAGACCTTGCAAACTGGGCAAGATTCGAGACAGCTATGACAGAACAAAACATGCTGATGCCTGGTACTACAACAGCCACATCAATGAAATGAATCCAAGAATCAACCGAACCAAGAAGCTCTTCAGAAGATACAGAACTGATGAACTTCATCATCTACTCGTGGAAATTACCAAACATTCCCTATAGGTAACACTGGAAGTGAAAATAGACAAATGGTATTCATGGTGTCACGAAATCAACTTCAACACATCCCTAGCAAAGATATGTGGTTGCTTCAACAAGATCTCTGGGAAATACAGTACACCTAGAGTCACCCACCCATACCCATTAACAGAAGCAAATAGAATTGCTAGTAACTTTGCAGACAGAGCCAAAAGCGCAAATAATCCTCTGCAAACCATAAAAAAGCAGAGAACACTGCTCCTAATCAGGAATAACATTATAGAAGCCGCCTGCAACATGGAAGAACTCAACACGGCTCTTGCAAAAGGCAGAAAGGACACTGCCCGTGCAGCCGACTTAATCACATACAGTATGCTAAGAAACATGGAAAGCCCCGCGAAGTTGGTGTACTTGCACTTAATTAACAGAACACACACAGAAAGACTCCATCCAATAACTTGGAACCAACGGGACACAAAACCCATCCCAAAACCCAAAGAACCAACACCTACTGACCCATAGCTTTAATTAGCTGCACCAAGAAAGTAGCTGAACAAATGGTACACAACAGACTCCAATGGAAAATAGGCCTACTACATCACCGCCTGTATGCCTACAGGAAACGCAACGGCACTCAAGAATGCATAACCGATGTTCTTACAACAATCAGTGATAAAAATGCCTTTGTCATCTTTCTTGATCTTGAGAAAGCATTTGAGCTATCCAGCTCTCCAGCCATCCTCTTCACACTTGTTGAAAAAAAAAAGTGAAAGGACATCTACTGGCCTGGACTCGGAACTACACACTGAACCGAGAAGCCAGAGTCACTTTTCAAGGAAAACCTCAGAATTCATCTCCCTAGAAAATGGAATGCCACAAGGAGGCATACTAAGCCCCTATCTGTTCAACCTACTTATGGAGAATCTAGCCACTCTAGACCTCCCAAATGGAGTGGAAATCTTCATATAGGCCGGTGACATATGCATCATCTGCCCACAAAAAGCCCACATACGAAAAACTACCCAAAAGGCACTGGACATGATGGCTAAATACAATGACCTTGGCCTAAAGATCAACACTAACAAGACCAAAGCCATGGCCATAAAACACCCACAAAACCCTCACAACTTCACTCTGATGGGTGAAGCCATCGAATGGATAAGTCAATTCATGTATCTAGGAGTAATTATCAGCAAAACGCTATCACCGGCCATCAAAGTAACCCACCTCAGAGATAAAACAAAAATTTGTCTCTCAGCCATGAAACGAATGACCTCCCCCAAACAAGGAATATCAAACAGCCTCCTAAGACTGATTTACATTCAAGCAATTCGATATCACATTGACTATGCAGCACCCACGCTCACCTCACTGACTGAAACTCAAAAAGCATCATTAGAAGTAGTACAAAATAATGCCATGACACTCATCAGCGGCTCTCAAATGTGGACAAGACTCTGCTTGTTAAGAGCCGAAACTAACCTAATTTTCTTTTCAACCAGGATCGACATCAGGATTGGTTGATTGAATTCAAGTTTTCAGGCATCCTGATATCTAGGGTCATTGACGCCAATATCATTTAGTTATATATATATATATATATATATATATATATATATATATATATATATATATATATATATATATATATGTGTGTGTGTGTGTGTGTGTATAAAATAAAAGAAGATTCGAATAAAACCATAAAATTTGAATGTCATTATTAAAGTTAATTAGTTTTCAAAAGCTCTGCTTCTGAAATAGATCTAAAAATGCCACTTGCATAGTAGGACACATCATGTCCAAGAATCTTTGCAAGGATAAACCTGCCACCCTCACCTCGAGCCTCAAACAAATATCTATTCCTTAGGTTATTATAATTGGGACATTCGGTCAACAAATGTCTCACTGTTAGAGGTACTAAACAGTCGTCACAATACGGTTGGTGTTGGCACTTCAGCAGAAACTCGTGTCTCAACCTAGTGTGATCAATACGGAGACGACAAAGAGTCTTCTCCCATTTTCGGGGCATCATATTATACATCCAAGGAAATATGACATTTGTTATTTCTCTCATTTTATTGCCATCTAGACTATCCCCAGTGCTGTTGCCATTTATTGCAAAGCAATTTCTTGATGTTAGATAGGAAATCATTACACGGAATGGGATAGCTTCTTGGCAGCAACTTGGATGTAGCATTCTTCGCCAATGAATCTGCCTTCTCATTCCTACACACACCTAATGTGCTGGAACCCAACAAAATCAAACCATTATACCTCTCCGTTCAATTATAAAAAGCCATTCTAAAATCTTTAAAACTAGAGGGTTACTAGAATTAAAAACTTCTAAACCTTGAAGGACAATCCTTGCATCACTAAAATTGGTAAAATTACCCTCCTCCTCCAACGCTATTTTCTCAAAAGTGGTTAGTATGCCATACAGTTCGGCAGTAAATATTGAAGCTATTAGAGGAAGCGCACCTCTACAATTAAAACCATTACTATGTACTCCAAATCCAATGCCAGAATCAGATTTGGAGCCATCAGTATATATAAAAGTCGATCCTCTATGTTCTTCAACAAGTTCCATAAAAAGAGACCTGGCTTCTAGGTCAGTTATATTCTTTTTAACTCCAATAAAGTATTTACAAGAAGATATCCCTGGTAATTTCCATGGAGGCGTTGATGATACCTTAAATGGAAGCACCTTAATTCTAATTATATCAAGACTGTTTAATAATTGTTTCACCCTTAAAACCATAAGGTTGAGGAGATTTTGGGTGCAATTCAATGTATGTTGAGTGCCTTACAAGGCTTGCAGTCTGAAAGGCTAAATAATTAGGGAGTCTTTGCAATCTAAACCAATACCAAATAATAGAAGACATCCAGTAAAGGTCTAGAGGCAACTCTCCAGCATCAACAAGGAGACTTGGGATAGGTGAGGTTCTAAACACTCCTGTTGACAAGCTAATGCCAGCATGATGTATTGAATCTAATATTTTTAACCTTCTTGGGGTGGCTGAAGAGTATATTTCACATCCATAACTAATTTTGAAAAAAATCAAGACCTTGTATAATCTTAAAATAGTATTGCAGTCTGCCCCCCATGATGTATGGGACAATACTTTTAAAAGATTCAGAGCCTGAAGACATTTAGTTTTCAACACTTTTAAGTGAGAAACCCATGTAAGCCTACAATCAAATATCAAACCTAAAAATTTAGCTTCACTTACACATGGAATACGTTAACCTTTAATGTATATATCCGGGTGTGGATGTACTCCCCGGATACGACAGAAATGGACAATAGTTTTACTTGTCGAGAACTTAAATCCATTCATATTGGCCCACTGAATTATTTTTTCAATTGAGTGTTGTATTTTTCTCTCAACCATTGCCATTCTAGCTCCTGCAAATTAATGATATATAGAGGTCATCCACAAATAATATTGAGAGAACATCCCAGGGAATGACTGAGGATTGCTAGTGCAAAAAGGGTTACACTTAGCACCCCCCCTGAGGAACTCTTTCTTTTTGGCATTTATGCTCTGATAGAGTTTCCCCCACTCTCACATGAAAAACTCTCTGTGAAAGAAATCACTGAATAAATAGTGGTAGTTCTCCTCTTAATCCAAACTCCCTAGTTTGCAATTTGGTTTTCGTAAAGGCCTTGGAGCATGTGATGCCCTTCTTACAATCTCCAATGCTGTACAGAAATCCCTTGATTGTGGTCGGGAAGTTCGTATGATTGGCCTTGATTTTAGTGCTGCCTTTGACCGTGTTAATCATGAGGCCCTTGTTTTCAAACTGAAACAGTTGGGAGTGGGTGGGTTGTTTCTTAGCATTATTATTGATTTTTTAAGTAATAGATCTCAAAGAGTTGTTGTTGATGGGCACCATAGTGATTATAGGAATGTGATATCCGGTGTTCCACAGGGTAGTGTTCTTGGCCCATTACTTTTCATACTATATACACATGACATGTGGTTTGGCCTAGAAAACAAGCTTGTTGCATATGCAGATGATGCTACTCTCTTTGCATCAATTCCATCCCCTGAATGTAGATCTAGGGTTGGTGAATCCCTTAATAGAGATTTAGCTAGAATTAGTGCATGGTGCAAATTATGGGGTATGAAGTTGAATCCTAACAAAACTCAAAGTATGATTGTAAGTAGGTCAAGGACGGTGGCTCCTCAACATCCGGATCTCAGTATTGATAATGTTTCTTTAAATTATGTATGACTCTTTCAAAATTTTAGGTGTGATTCTCGACAGTAAATTTACTTTTGAGAAAAATAAAAGGTCTGTGTCTTCTTCAATTGCACAAAAAATAGGCTTATTGAGAAAGTCTTTCAAGATTTTTGGTGATCAATCTATTCTGAAGAAGTGTTTTAATTCTTTCATTCTACCTTGTTTTGAGTATTGTTCTCCTGTTTGGTCTTCAGCTGCTGATTCTCATCTTAATTTGTTGGACAGAAACTTACGGTCTATTAAATTTCTTATTCCTGATCTAGATATTAATCTCTGGCACCGTCGTTCAATTAGTTCATTATGCATGTTGCATAAGATTTTTCATAACTCTGACCATCCTTTACATTCAGATCTCCCTGGACAATTCTATCCCGTTCGTAATACTAGGCAGGCAGTTAATTCTAATAGCCAGGCCTTCTCCATCACGAGACTCAATACTACGCAGTACTCTAGAAGTTTTATTCCAGCTGTTACCAAGTTGTGGAATGATCTTCCTAATCGGGTGGTTGAATCAGTAGAACTTCAAAAGTTCAAAGTTGGAGCAAATGCTTTTTTGTTGACCAGGCGGACATGAGTCTTTTTATAGTTTATTTATGACATATTTGTTTTTGATGCTGTTAATAGTTTATATATGACATGTCTGTTTTGACGTTGTTACTGTTTTTAGAATGATTTATTGTTAATTTGTTCTCTTCATTTATTTATTTCCTTATTTCCTTTCCTCACTGGGCTATTTTTCCCTGTTGGAGCCCCTGGGCTTATAGCATCTTGCTTTTCCAACTAGGGTTGTAGCTTGGATAGTAATAATAATAATAATAATAATGAATTCTTTTAAGTATATCATATCTCCAAGTGGTATCATATGCCTTTTCAAGGTAAAAAAAGACTGTCACATGGTGCTGTTTGGAAGCAAAGGCATCACAAATAGAGGACTCAAGTCGTATCAACACGTCAGTTGTTGAGTGCATTTTTCTGAATCCACATTGAGTCGGTGATAAAATACCCTTCTTTTCAAGGTACCGCATCAGTCTTACATTGACCATCTTCTCCATGATTTTCCATAAACAAGATGTCAATTCAATTGGCCTATAATTTGCTGCCAATAATTGTCCTTACCTGGTTTTAAAAAGGCTAAAATAAGGGCTAGTTCCCAAACACTTGGATAACTATGATCATGCTATATTCCATTAATAATGCTTAGAATAAATAACTTTGCATCAAAAAATACATGTTTAATCATTGTATATTGAATTTCATCAGGTCCAGGGGCTGTATCATTCCCCGTAGCAAGTGTAGAATCAAATTCTTTTTCAGTAAAAGGGGAATTGTATGACTCTTCCTTTCTTGTTGCGAAATTCAAAACTTTCTTTTCTTCAATGCTCCTATACTGGTGACTGGGAGCTGCTTCACACTTGCATGATACATTTGAAAAATGGTCAGCCAGGGCATTGCTGACTTTTGTTGCTACAGTCATATACTGACCATTACCCTTAACACTGGTGGTGGGTTTGTGAATGAATTTGTCTGCTATCTTTTTCACTTTCCTCCACTCAGATGATGTTGGTGTTCTACTGTTAATGGAGGAAACAAATGACACCCAAGACTGGCACCTAGCCTTTTTCATGGCACGGCGGAACTGTGCTCTTCATTTCATCTATATGACTAAATTCTCCTCAGTACGGCGCCTGCGCAATCGAGTTAAAGACTTACTTGTGGCTCTGTGCAGGGCAGTTAGTTCTGATGACCACCAGGGGACTGGTCATCGTTTGAATGTCCCTGTTGTTTTGGGAATGGAATTGGCTCCTGATGTGTGAAGAGTTCCATTAAGTAAGTCTATTGCACCATCAACACTTTCAAACTGTTCTACGTTTCCTTCAATTTCACTTAGCTCCCGAAATTTATCCCAGTCTGCCTTATACAGATTCCATCATGTCGATCTCTGCAAAGGTGGACCATTGTTGGTGTTTATAATGATTGGTGCATGATCAGTAGGGTGCCAATCATTTAATGCTCTCAAATTGAAATCGAGAAGACAGTTAGAGCTTGCAACTGAAAGGTCAATGCAGGACAAGGTACCTGTTTGTACGTGAAAGTGTGTTGGTTGGCTCTCCTGTATTAAGGAGTCCTACATCTTCATTCTCCAAAATGAATGATATAACATTACCCCTTGCATTTGCCAAAACATCACCCCATAGAGGATGTCTACTATTAAAATCTCCTAGTAAGAGAAAAGTTTGTGGGAGTTGTTTAATCACCTCTACTATATTATCATATGAGATTTTATAATTTGGAGGCAAGTAAAGAGAGCATATTGTGTATTTTCTCCCTATATTATCCTGTACAACCACTGCCTGCAGAGGGGGACAGATAGACAACAATATTTGGGAAACATCTCAATGAACATATGAAGACTTCCCCCATGGCTCCCTGCTCGTTGATCATATGGTGTCCTATAGCTAACATACTCTCGAGGACAAGGAGTATTAGCATCGAGCTTTTTTTCCTGTAGACATACAGTTATAGGGAAGTGCTCATATACTAGGAGCTTAAGTTCTTCATATTTCGCCCTTGGACCCTGGCAATTCTATTGCAGAATGGAGGAAAAAACTATGGTTATTTTTTGGAAGACACCTTGGATGAAGTCTTCCCATTGGCAATATTTGTTATAACAATATTTCCCGGTGGTATCTCTAGAGAGGATCTTGATATATTGGGTTTTGTTTTCGTCTTTTTCGTTTTGTCCTTTTGATCTAATTGTTGAGGAGGATGGTGGACCTCTAGTTGAATTTCTGATTTATTCAATTCACCTTCCAGTTGATCAGAAACATCAGCAGGCAAGACATCATATTTATTTGAAGTCATAACTTTAATGTTTCTTATGGTAGGAGGCGGGAGAGATGGAGGTCTCTCTCTTTTTCGATTAAAAGGTTGTGAGCTATCAGGTTTTTTAACCTCCCGCACTACAGGTTCACCAGGAAAATTCGTTTCAAGTGGAACCTCCATCAGATCAGGCAAGGACACGGCCTAAGAGAGGTTTGTACTATTGTTTAGAATAGGAGTAGATGGCCTTTGAATACCTTTCAGATCTTTAAGTATCTGTTTGGATTTTTCTACAATTTCTGGATATATATTTTCAATTGGACTTTCAATCTCTTTTAACTACTTTCATATGTTTCTTTATGTTAGGAGTTTGGATATAATGTTTGTCCGTGTGCTTTGGCAAATTTTTTCCTCAGAAACATTGAAAAAGGTTGCCCTGGTCTTATCTGCTTTTCAAGAGCTCTTTTACAAGCCTCTTTATAAGTATCCATTTCCATGGTCCTAATGGCCTGAATTTCTTTTTCAAAAATAAACTTAATGCAGCTTTTAGATGTAGCTGGGTTTGCTTCCCCACAATGTATGCAGTTGGGATTTTCTATGCATACTCCATGACTATTTTTTCCACAGTTGGCACAAACAGCTGGCTTATTATTTAGTTTTTTCCTTGCATTTCTGACTTGAATGGCCATACATTTGGCAATGATAACATCGCAATAGTGAAGGGATATATGGTTTCACCTTTAAAGATAGCCAACCAGCTTTAATAACATTTGATAATCTGCATTGATCAAATGTTATAATCAAAGTAGCAAGAGGAATAAGTTGTTCTCCAACTCTATCTCATTCTGACTACTTTTACTACTCCTTCACTTTTCAATTTATCCTCAATTTCTTTTTCCTCTATGTCCAGTCATTCTGGAGCATATATAACACATTTACTCTGTTTGAAAGTGGGTTTCGAAAAGCAATTGACACTATGACCATCCAATGTTTTAAGTGTTTTTAATCTTAAACCTTATATGTGGGATAGCGTCTCTATCAAGAGACTTCCATTTCCCTGGGGTAGAATTTGTTCTGCCCTCCACATAAAGTAACTATTTCCCTGTTAGCTTTAAAAACATTTTCACGCTCATTTCTTCCATTTCCAAATTCTAAAATAAATTTTTTTCTCATAATTCATCACTTCATAGTGACCAGGTAATACTTCTACTTTTCTATATCCTCTATACTGTCATCATTTTTCACTTTCACTTTTTCTCTAGTGTTCTCTTATCATTCTCTAAATAACGTGAATAAGGTTCCAATGTTACAATACTAGAACCCGAGTTGAAGCTGTCTGTACCGAGATCCATGTATGTATTTTCCAGGTTGTCAACAGAGGGGTTGGTTTTTTGGAAAGTGCAAGCCGGGTAATCCACGTCTTATAGGAGGATGTCAGTTCTCCTATCCCATGTGGCCCAACACGAGAAGAGGCTTCAGCGGGGACCAGTCTTCTATTAGAAAGGGGCCGCCTGTCTCTAGGTGGGCATACACTGGTCAGTGGGGTTAGTTATCCCCTCCTACCAGCAACTTTAATGCATGGCGTCACCCAGTACCCGCAAATATGGGTAACTTACAACCGGATCACTGGAGCCCGACTCTTAACAGACTTGGTTCGCACCCAATGGGGTCTACCAGAGGATGACGGCATCTAAATTGGCACAGGTTGAGATGGAATGCCCTCCATCCCACACTGTGCCAAATCCAAAGAAACAGCCAAAGTATGATCAAACAAGCCAAAGTCTGACTGATTTAGTTGGATCAACAGTTGGCCACCGAGGTCCAGTGGGAAAGCCCCCCATCCTCATCAAGGCTTCGGCATCTGGGGGTTTGTACTGTTTTTTTTTTTTTTAGCGGATCCTATTCTTCATGAGAGGAGTTAATCCTTTCATTATCGGTGTTAGATACGTGGTGTATACTTTGTGTCCTAAGAATGGAAATGGTGTATTCTCATTTAACATGGTTTCTTGCAGCTCAATGATGTCTGGATTTTGCACTGAAGTTTGGGATTGTAGGAAGGCAAACTTTTTTCTGAGTCCACAGACGTTCCATTGGAGTACTTTCACTTTAGTGTTGCTGAGAGTATGTTTGTTGTTGTGTGTGGCTGTGTTAGGATTGTTTTCTGGAGGGACTGGGAAAGGACTAGAGCTTGGAGTTCTTGGACGGCATTAACAAAATTAAATTTTCAAGGGACCACTGAGAAAACTTAATCCTTTGTGACTTTAAGAAATTACAAAGGACGTTTGAAATCGTGGTTATATAGGCCCCCATGGGACAATTGATGGGGTCATAATCGTTCCAATCAGTGACGGGTGGTACTAAGGGAATGGAGGAGCGTCATGCACTTGAACGGCTTCCGATAGCGGGACTAGGGAGGCTGGGAAAATCACTTGAAGAATTGGAGGTGATGGGTGTGTGGGTTTTAGGTGCGGAGGAGGATGAGGAAGGTTGGGGTCGGGTCTCCTGAGAGGAAGTGGAAGGGATGGAAGGAGAGGTAAATCTTAGTGGTGAGTGTGTGGAAGGAGTGTGGGAGGGGGATCGTTTTGACTTTGGAGGATGTCTACGAGGGCGTTGAGGTTTAGGTTCTTGAAGAGGATTTGGAGGAGAATGAAGTTTAGGAATGGCATGTCGGGAGGGATTAGGACTGGGTCGGGAGGTGCGGTTGGTTGGAGAAGGGGTGTGGTTGGTTGGAGTTTGGTGAGTTCAACATGGCTGATGTGACTGCAGGTTTTAGTGGCTGTCTGCTCCCTGGAGGTCGGTGATGCACTGCAGTCTTGCAGAACATGTCATGCCAAGCATGGTTAGGTCCTCGGCAGTAGGGCACTTGGCAATGGTGTGGTGTCCGGCCTTGAACCTGGCGATGCAGGTGGCTGTAGGTTGCTGTCTGCTGTTGCAAACTGCACACACCTCTGGACCTGCAGCTCCTGTGGTGCAAACACACGAGGGTAGCCTTCAGCTTGTCGAACTTAACTGTTAGGTTTGCTGTGGTCTTGATAACACAAAAACAAAAAAGGATGACAGATGCTACAGACACAGGAACATACTCATTACATAATGACTTCTGTTTCAGTTTATCAATAAACCTATTACATAGAGCTAATGACCTTCTGGCTCATGTCCAATCTGAGAAGTAATTAAGACTAGTGAGTATGGTAGCATAATTGTTATCAGTGTGAGTTGCCAGTGACACTTTCTTTAATTCTGGATCCTTTTCTGCAACTTCAAATGAACATAAAGTTTCATCAGTCTTATCATGTTTTAAGAATTCAGGTCCATACCATCACATATAGGTACTAATCAAATCTTGAACAGACATGCCTCTTGAACATAAATCTACAGGATTATTCCTGTAGGAAACACATTTCCATTGTTCAGGTAAGATGTGATTTCTAATTTTCTCAACTCTGTCATAAAAAAAACTTTAAATTGTTTAGATTGCTTGGCTATGTATGCAAGAACAATTTTACCATCTACCCAAAATACCTCTTTACTAATATTGACCTTCAAATCCTTTTTTAAGAAACAACTCACATTTACAGATACTAATGCAGCAGTGAATTCTAACCTAGGTATAGTGAAAGATTTCAAGGGAGACACTTGATTTAGCCATAACTAATCTAGTATGTATTTGTCCATTAGCATCTGTCATTCTTAGGTATGAGCATTGATCATAACCCTTCTCACTATGCAATTTATAGTCTATGACAGTCATTGCCTGGTTTATAACATCTCTCAACTTTAATATTTTTCAATTTGGGTAACTGAGATAACCAATTTTCCCAATTGGTACTAAGAGTTTGGGGGTTTGCAAAACTTTCTTACCTGTAAGAATGAATGGTAATATCATGCCAAGGGGATAATAAATTGAGCTATGGATAAAACATCTCTTCTAGTACTGGGCCTTTGAATTGTTGTGACATTGAAATTAAATGTATCGGTTTTGGTACACCACTCTATGCCTAAAGTTCATTCTACTGGTAACTTATCGTTTGTCAAATCAAGATTCTTAACTGATTGAGCAACTTCATCAGGACACAGCCTTCAAAACTTCAATATTGTTGGCAACAAATTTGTGCAAATGGAAACCACCCCATTTACATATCATTTGAGTGTCTTTGGCTAAGATTTTCACTTCCTCCACTGTAGTTACAGACTTTTAGCCATCATCAACATAAAAATCTTCTCTAATGAATTTTGCTGCTTTTTCAGTATTTTTTATCCTTAATTTATCAGCTGCAGTTTTCAAAGCATAATTTGCAACAGATGGAGGGCTTCTAGCACCAAATAAATGAACAGTTATCCTATATTGAACAATGTCACCTTCTAAATCATTATTATCAAACCACAGAAATCGTAAAAGAATTCTGTGTTCTTCATTTACTAAAACTTTGTGATACGTTGCTTCTACGTCACAAGTAAATGCAACACGATGATTCTAATTCTACACAAAATATCAGCTAGATTATTGGACAACTCTGATCCCTGAAGCAAACAATCATTCAAATTTACATTTTTATACATAAAAGAACAATCAAATACTACTCTGATTTTGTCAGGCTTTCTAGGATGATAAACCCCATGATGTGGAATAAACCAAACCTTTCCCTTAGAAAGGGATGTTTCATCCAAAGGAACCCTTTCTGCATAACCCTTATATATCATATTCTTCATGAAAGTTATGTAATCATTTTCCATTCTGACATTTTTGTGAAGCCTTTGCCTCAGGTTGATTAGTCTTTTCTGGACTAGTAATTTATTATATGGGAAATAAATATCAACTTTTAGTGGTAATGGAATTTTAAACTGTTTATCATCATTAATCTTGATACCATTGCTAACAATTTCAATATACCTTCTTTCTTGTACTGAGCAAGCTACCTCATCATCACTACCATTACTTACGAAATCAGATTCAAACACCTCTCTGACATGATGAGGCTCATTCACTTCTTTTATCTTGATAGGTACTTTGAAAATATTATTTGCTCTCTTGGAATTTATTTTAATCTCTTCAACTACAGTTCTGTTAACAAAAAACACCTCTCTGAATTATTCCCTGTGGTATTTACATTACCAATAATTCCCCACCCAAGCGCTGTTTTCTGACCATAAGGCTCATTTTCAGAACCAGGAATGATTTCTAACTGTTTGACAGCCTTTATACACTTTATACCTATCAATAGGCCTATATCAATGTCAGGTTTGTACTCCATTATTATTCCAGCAATTTTCTGAAGATGAGGCCATCTTAAAGCTGAACATTTTTTGGGGAATTTGTGCTCTTCTTTCAGGTATAGTTTTCCTAGAGTAAGCACATAGTAAGTTACGGTACTGTTTTCACCTACGCCCTTAACTGATAGACCACATATTTTAGTATTTTCTATAGCCTCTTCACCAAGCATAGCCAACACCAGCCATATTGCGACGACTATTTGATACCCGTGATGGTGAGGCACTTGTTGACTGAATGCCTCACTTAATGCACAGAGAGAAATAGATATCTGTTCGAGGCCCGGAGTGAGGATGGCAGGTTCATCCTTGCCAATATCCTTGGACATGACGTGTCGTTCAGTGCTAGTGGCATTTTTAAATCTATATCAGAAGCAGGTCTTCTTAATGCTATTTAACTTTTATAACATATTTACTTCCCTGGTTTTAATTGAATATTCTTTTTATCTCTATTTATAATAAACGATATTGGCGTCAAGACCTTCGATATCAGGATGCCAGAGAGCTTCAAATCATTCATTCAACAAGCATAGTTGCTATCTTGATGATAGAACTTTGGCCAGTGATATTCATGTCTAAATACAATTTCCTTGATAAAACAAGCATCTGACAGAGCATCCAATACAGTATATACCATGACCGTATTATTTGTATCCCTATGACTTAACCAAACTAGTACAATTATTGAATGAACATCAGCTTCAAAATATCTGTTAACATTAATTCTATTAGTTACAGCCTGTTCATGATGGGTATCACCAGAACTTTGTCTTTTTATCAAATATTTATGATGGAGAACTGTCAGGTGCCATAGCTTGCATTTAATACATTTCCTTGGTCCTCTACAATACCTTGAATAATGACCAATTTTGAATCCATACCTACACATTTTTTTTATCTGTCACGTATTGATTTCTTTGAGCAATATTAAGTTTTAAGAACTCAGGACATCTCCATATCATGGTTTTGTCTACAGTAATAGCATGTGAAACTTAGTTCATTGTAGCCTCGACTAGTTTTTCACTCTTAGATTTATTTTCATCAGATTCAGCATTGTAACATTATTAGCTTCATTAAATTTAGTAACAAATGAGGTGCATTTCATAACCTTGCCTTGTGGCTGCTTCTCTTTAGATGTAAATACTGTAACTTTCTTATAAAGTGGACTGTAGTTGATGTTGGATTATATGCCTTATTAGCTTCATCTCTTATGAACCTTGCAAACTCTTCAGAAGATGGATATTCCTCTTCATCAACTGTGATTCTTTTAGTTACCATACATTTCTATTTTTTTTTTTTTTTTTTTTTTTTTTTTGCAATTTGAGCTGGTAATTTCTGTAACACAAGTCTATTTTCTTTGGGATCATTAAGAACTGATAAGTACTTTATGATTCCCATGGGTGTTTTACGGTGTTCTATGAAATCATACAATTTTCTCAAATGTGGACCATCATTAATTGTAATCTTTGGCCAACCTTCAAGCTTGATTCTAAAGGCATCTGCAACAATAAATTTATTTCCAAACCTATCATGAAGTAACTTCCAAGCCTTATCGTAAGCCTCTTGGGTGCCAAAAGAAATAAGATAATCGATTTCAGCTTTAGCCTGACCATCCTTGTATTCACTTAAGTAATACAATCTTACAACGACATCATCTGTTTTATTTTCAATTAATTTATTAAATGATGCTTTCCACTGAGGGTAATTTATTAAATGATGCTTTCCACTGAGGGTACTTCAGCAAATCTCCAAAAAATACCTCTGGTTCTTTGACGGGTAAATTGTCTTTACATTGCTTCGCAGCAAACAAGTTGGCTAGTTTCTCCAAGTTCTGATTTTGAAGGTCTGCAAAACCTTTTATAATACCCCATTGATATATTTGACTGGACTGCACATTACCATTATTAAGAAAGTTAGTGTTCATCGACATCTGCCATGGGTTCACAGGTGTGTAGCTGTGGTCTATTAACATAAGGTTGCGTAATGAAAGTGATGGCATTTTTAGGATCTATAAGCGTAGGTTCGCCTATTGGCTCATGGGGCGCTTCATGTGTAACTGTATGGTTTACCCTAGTCTTATTTGGTATTTTGAAATCAGAGTCCAGATTTGTTTCTTGGCGTAGCGTAAGTTTATTTGGATGTGAGCTTATAAATATGGTCTAGCTTTGATTCCCCTATTGGTATGGAATTGGTTTTAAATTCAAACTCCTGAGCATCTGGATTTAAATGAATCATTGCTTTTATTTGTGCCTTCCCTTTATCTAAATCTTTGTTAGTATTATCCAAACCTTCTGCCAAGGAAAACGAGTTTTGTACCCTGGAACCTGACAATGAATCATTTGCAACTCTGCTGTCCTCGAGATATCTGTGCAAGAGACCGTGTGTGTGGTTGGTTACTTTCACACAACGGGAAACTTAAGCATGTCTCTGGATCTATTGCATTCTCTTCTTCTATAATTTTATTAACTGCTCCTATCTCAGCATTAGTGGCTTAATTTTTTTTTATCAACTTCTAATTTATTTAAATCTGCTCAAGCCTTTTCCATTATGTTAGGGTATTTTCTTTCTGTGCCTAACCTAGCCAGTTTTGGGCCTAGTTCTATTCTCTTATGGGAAACATAAGATGATTTACTTACACTTGTACAATGTGACCTAGATGAAGGTTTTGATTGTTGAGAGACGACCTTTTTTCTAATTGGTCATGTTTAACCTTTTCTTTTGACACTGATAACCTGGTCTGACCTTCATATGATATATTTTGGTGATTATACTCTAAACTCTGTACAATGTCAACCTCTGATCTTTCTGAATCTCTTAATATGGAGAAAGTCATGTTAATATTCTTTAACTCTATTTGAAGCCTATTTGCAACTTCCAGTGGTTGGCCTACATTACAACCATTTTTAGAAAAGGCCAAATCTGCTTCCTTAATTAATTTTCACAAGACTCATTCTTGCTTTTTGAATTCATCAACCAGACGATCTAAATTATACATCTTACCTTTTTCTGATTGCAATCTCACTCTCTTACCAGTGGGGGAGTTAGGTCTAGGCCTAGGTATAGATAAATGTAAGTCTTGCTCTTCATCTTGGCTTAGGTGTTGATCTTCATATTTGGCTTGTTCACTAAACTCCATTTTGGCTACATATGCAGATTTTTCACGTCTTCTATGTAGTTTAGTTAGGCTCCTATTCTTGGGATCAACAATAATTCTACTGCCGAACTTTGCTAAAGTGACGGTGGCTCATTAGATATTTTGTTATTTGCAGCCCCATTCTGTGTTGAATTTTCAAAATTAAGGAGAGCAAGATTCAGTGGCCCTTTTTTTTGGTATATATTTTAAACTAAACCATGAGCCAGTGATGGAAATAACTGAAAATAAAAGAGAAACCTATAAGGCTACTGCCCATAGAGCTATGCTATGATACAAAAATATAGTTATTCTATATTTATAACAAACAGTACAAAAATACATAATTCACAAACTAATGTAGCTTACCACAATTTTGGGAGGGTTGTAATCACTTGAAAACAAAGAGTAATATAAAGCTTTACTGGTAGCTATTCCTTAGTGGCTGATTGAGAAGCCAGTTGTTTTGATAGTGCCTCATCCAACTTGGTAGACTGTATTTTAAGTAATGTTTCTCAAAATATATCTAATATCTAACTGTGAATGTCTATGACAGTAAAAATTACTTCTCTTGCAGTTTATTTATTTCCTTGTTTCCTTTCTGTACTGGGCTATTTTTCTCTGTTGGGGCCCTTGGGCTTTTAGCATCTTGATTTTCCAACTAGGGTTGTAGCTTAGCTTGTAATAATGATAATAATAATAATAATAATAATAATAATAATAATAATAATAATAATAATAATAACTATAATAATAATAACTATAGCACCTTGGTCATCATCATTATGATCTGCTGGAGCTCACCCGCACGTAAACAAGCTTTTCGTGATCACGGGCAGGGTCAAGAGGAGAGGCATCAAGGACACACAGGTTAAAGATCGGGCCCTGAATGCAGACTTTTCTCCATAAGTTCATAGAGCCAGAGCGCATGATGTTAATTGCATAGTACGTCCCTAGCATTTAACCCCTTCACTACAAGGCCGCAGATCCACTACTCAAGCGATTTACGAGATTTGTTACCATCCGATATAATTGCTCACTTACTCTACAATAACCTACATTTCCATGTTTATTAGTTTTACTGCTAATTACAGAATAAAATTTTCAAAAGTTTTCTTCATTCTCCATTGTATTACGCTCTAAACAACCGAAATATTTTTTCCATTCATTGTGAAATGATAATAGAATATTTTTTCAGAAATTTGTTTTATATAATTATCTCTAAATAGTAGTAAAGCACTGTAATTATATGTGTAAAATGAAAATTATATTAATTGATGTGACTATGCTATGTTAATCCATCATAAATCCATGATAAATAGCCGTCGAAAGATATAAAACTATTCGACAGTACTAATGGACTTTACGTTGTACAGAAATGTAATGAAAATATCCATTAATTCCTTTGACACAAGAAGTATTTTGTAATATATAATTATAAGGTATGAAAAAGCACTGTGATTTTATGTGTAAAAAAAACTTTATATATTTCTTGAAGTGACTATGTTATTCAATAATACTTCCATGATATATAGCCGTCGAAAGATATAAAACTGCTCGACAGTAATAATGGACTTTACGTTTTACAGAAATATAATGATATCTATTTGTTTCCTTTGACACAAGAATTATTCCATAATGTATGATTTATAAGGTGTTTAAGATGAACAAATACGATAAACAAAAAACTGATGACAAAAACCCTTCTGTGAGAAAGAGAGAGAGACGTAATATAAATTTAGCTAATTCATTAGGCACGATGTGTGTTTGTTCTTGTCATTCGATCTTGTGTGTATCTGTCACTATGAACTGGATCATTTCTGTTTTGGGTATTTCACTGGCATGGAAATAGACTGCTCATGTAAGAACATGACGAATACTGCGTAGAATCTCGATAAATAGAAATAATGGCAATAGACTAACTTTTACTTGTGAAAAAAAATGAACAATACTAATATGAAATATATAAGACATGAGGATGATATTATTTTGTAGAAATGATAGTTGATGAAAAAATTATAATAAGAAAAAACAATTTTTGTCTTGCATCAACAGCTTGTATTACTGGTAAAACATTTTCCTTACATTGTGGGTAGGACTTGTGGGAGTCAAAGGCGGAAAATTGAAGATCGCTTCTCAGTAGTTTCTCTGTGATTTGAACAAGTATGCCAACATAGAAATTCAATAAAATGGACCTTACATAATCATGGATAAAGACGAGAATTGGAAATATTTCGGTTGAATGTGGGGTGAGATGTGAGGATCCCTACATCTCTATGGTGGTTGGAGGTGAGCTTTGAGTAATGCCTCAGGTAGGAAATGCTGCCATTTGCTAGAGAGAGTGGTGTAATATTTTATGGTAACAAAAAGACTAGAATAGCTCTAACACAATCAGGAATAAAGGCTAGAATCCCAAAGACTTCAGTGGTTGACTGGAGAAAGAAAGAGGAGGGGCTGATATCAGGGAGAGGAGGAGATTTTTAAGTGAAATTTCTCGAGTGTGAACAGTGTGTGATACACGACCATGTCTTATAATCTTTTGTAGGATATAAGAGTAATTTCAACCTCCATATGGTTTATATTTGTAACTTGCAATGTTGATAATAATGATAATAGTAATAATGACATATCCGAACGACTCCATCCATATCACCAAGCAGGTTTTTGACGTATTACGTCATGGTAGCGAAGGGAATAAAATGAACTACAGTACCCTGTGACACAGGTATTTCAAGCAGGAGCTTGAAAGCGTTGGACGACCTTCACAGCCTGCGACCTGTATGATGTAATCCACAGGAACCTGAGTGCCTAGGTCCTGTGGTGGCAGCACATGTGGTTTAAGATACCATAGCTCCATTGCAGAACAAGTTACAGTCGGTCGAGTGCAGAGGTTACCCAGTATTAGTCTGGGATGAACGACAGAGTGTTTTCCTTGGAGCACAGCACTGGTGGAACTCTGCAAGCTAATCTCACCAGTTTGTAGGTAGAAACCATATCTCTTGTGTAGCTTTAAATATGATATATATTTGTTACATACCCGTCCTTACCTGGTCAAGTCACAGTTCTCAGTTCACACATAATCACACAAATTGCCCAGGCCGTTAGCTGTCTCACACATTTTGAGAGTTGGTGAGATGTCAGGGTGTCTCAATCAAGCTCATGCAAAGTACAGAACCACGTCCTTGGTTAGAAATCACCCAGTTGGTTAAGGAATTCCACCTACCTAAGTTTAAGTCTCCACTGTAAAGAACCAAATTATTTATATTTTGTGTTGGAACAAATGACCAAATTATGGAAGTAATTTGTATTTTTCCTAAATATACAAAAGTTGAGCTCTTTACACATACCTGTCCTGCCATCACCAAATCCCCCTACAATTCCTGCCTACAACAAAAAAAAAATGATGGGTTGCCCCTGACCTGCTGGCAAGGTGCCATGGGCAGTTTGTCGATAAAGATAAAGGCAAAGGAAATGTAAGGGTAAGAAAAGTGTTCCCCCTCTCCCTAGTAAGACCCCAATCCCTGAGTTAATGCCAGTGTTTCCTGCCCCTTCCCCTGTGTCCACCACTCTACCCCTTGTCTGGTGTCTGTTCTTGCTCCCTCAATGTCCGTAATTGTACCTCCAACCTCTCTTGTTACTGGGTCGCGGGACCTTATGAATGTTCCTTTCCCATCCCCTCTGACAGTGTGCCCTATTGTTGTGGCTACTTTTGGAGCAACCCATGTGGAATGAGAGCCTAGAAGCAGAAATCCAGTGAGGCCTGATGTAGTCGCAGGGATAGGGATCCCTACGACACTATCTCACTTTCAAGAGTTTTTGTGTGTTTTTTTCAGCTTTTATGCTCTGTTTGGTGAACATTAAATCCTTGCTGATAATAATACCAAGATCTTCCACCTGGTCCACACTTTCTATTTCATTACCCAGCAGTGAGTAATCTTATTGTGGGTTACTATAACCTATGTGCATGACTTTACATTTCCCACAGTTAAAAGGCATTTGCCATTTCCTGGACGAGAGAGAGAGAGAGAGAGAGAGAGAGAGAGAGAGAGAGAGAGAGAGAGAGAGAGAGAGAGAGAGAGAGAGCTAGGGCCACCAAACTAGTTCCAACACTAAGGCAATTTGTATATAGATGGAAGACGGAGTGTTCAAACTAATTTGATCTACAAACTTGACGACTAAGAGGACAGTTAATAGAGGCACTCAACATTTTAAAAGTACTAACAAATGTAGATTACAACGGATACCACCAAGTGGTTCCCAAGAGGTATCAGGGAACATGGCCTCTTTCTGTCTTCGTAAGTGATCCATACACCTTGGCTGAAGAGAGAGTCAAGGCGGCGCCAACCAGGTCCGCGGCTTACGTAGTCCGGGGTATTGGCTCCACACTCACTTCCAAGAGAAATCTATCAGTGGGCCAGGTGTTGAAGGCAGTTGTCTGGAAAGGCAGACAACCTCCACAGCCTCTTTATGAGACTATACCCACAAGTCCCTTGACACCTTTGTGTTTGGACACATTGTGGCTGCTCAAGCGGTTGGGTATCCAGCCCAGCTCTGACACAGGACAAGGATGCATCTTGTCTGTGTTAGCATTTCGACATAATTCGGGAATGGTAGGTAGTAAGACTTCCTCTTCTGCTTCTTTCCTCTACCCGAGTGGTCCCCAACCTTTAGTAGGGTGAGGGCTACATCTGTCATTATTAATACAGAGGAGGGTGTCTTCCACCCCACCACCACCCCTAAATATATGTATATATATATATATATATATATATATATATATATATATATATATATATATATCTATATATATATATATCTATCTATCTATCTAGAGAGAGAGAGATTTTGTTATCTTTAAGAAATTTAGTGAGAAGGTTAGCTCTGCATTCCTTCTGCTAACTTTGATTTCTTTTTGTTGTAATTTGTAACTGCTATTCTCATGTAGTCATTTAGGTGACTGTCAATTAGAAATCCCTATTCACAAAGCTGAAAGTGGTCTCTGATAAACTTCCTTCAGAAGTGGAAATTTCTCCAATACTACTAATGTCCAGAATTCCGAGTGATTTGCTATGCTTCTCAGTTCTAAGTCACTTCGCAACATAATAATGTCATTTTCATTAGAGGCATTCCGGCTGAAAAAGCAATCCAAGTTGAGAAGCAATGTCGCTGACATCAGTTATAAAACGGGTTTGATATGAATGTGGCTGCTGGCAGAATACTACTCAAGTCTGCAAATCTTTTCTTAAACTCATCCAAAATTATGTTTGAGATGATTTGTGTGTGTGCTAACACTGCATTTCAATTTTTTTCCATGTTCAGTCTTTTTTGCAGCAAATGGAAGTGTTATGAGACCCATTTAGAGAACAGGGACATCCATAGCTTCAGCTTATTAATCAAGCCATTTACTGCACCTATCATTTGTGACAGAATTTTCATTTGTCCTTGCATCTCTAGATTTTACTCATTAAGCTTAGATGTGATGTCACTTAAAATGCTAGATCAGCTTGTCATTGTGCCTCATCAAGGTCTTCTCGTGAATCCCCTCTTTCTTGCAAAAAACTTTTGATTTCAGGAGTTAGCTCCTCACCCTCACTCCCTCCTCCCCTCTGAAACTGAACATGAAAATCCCTTCTCCCTGCCAACAGACTCTCTCTCTCTCTCTCTCTCTCTCTCTCTCTCTCTCTCTCTCTCTCTCTCTCTCTCTCTCTCTCTCTCTCTCTCTCTCAAGTATATGATGGGTACAAGTTACATCATTATATTAAAGAGTGCAAAGAAATTGAACGTTTTAAAAGAGAAATCAAACCTTGTCATTCCATGTTATTTTCGACCATTTCTTGAATCTTAGGGTGTTTTTGGAAGTTGAAAAATGTTACTCGAGTTTTGCAAATGCTTCCTATCTTTCCATATTATCATTATTATTATTATTATTGTTATTATTATTATTATTATTATTATTATTATTTAGATTATTATCAATATTATTATTGTCATTATTTGTCTTAAAGTAAAGGAAATAGTATTTATTAATGAAAACCTTCCGATGCAGGCCTGATAGTAGGTGCGCCATTTGTGTTTAGCTGTGTATGTGTGCATTTATATACATTGTATGTATGTATGATATTGAACGCAATAAACTTGTTAAATCAACTCTCTCTCTCTCTCTCTCTCTCTCTCTCTCTCTCTCTCTCTCTCTCTCTCTCATCATGTGTGCGGTAAGTAATTATTTTTTTTATTAATATTACATATTTTCCTAATTGTTATTGTCTGAATTAATATATATATATATATATATATATATATATATATATATATATATATATATATATATTATATGTAAATGAAGAATATTTCACAGTTTTCTTATTGACCTTTGCAGGCTTCACATAGTCCAGCAGGTGACATTGTGCCATATATAGCTACAGACTGAACCACTGCTCTACCCCTCTCATCGGGTCAGCAGTTGAGGCAATAAATGCTTGTCAGATCAGATGCTACTGTAAGTTTCACTCCAGAGTACCTTTTTTTTGTAGTCAAAGAAGTATATTTTTTCATCTTCGATGGAAGCCAAGGGATGGTGAATCTACCAACCCATTATTCTTATACTTGGTGGGTGACTCTAGATGCTACAGGATGACCCAGGGCCTATAAGTTTCTCATCCTTATGGTAAACACAGAAGGGGTGATAGTGGCCTCACTATGCTTCTCCACGGATCAAGTGTTGAACAGTTCCAGGGAAGTAACAGAACCTTCAAGTTTTGGTTCCAAAAGGCCTTCCAACCTATCAAATTAGTGAATCTCCCTAATTGTATGATGATGGATTTTATTGGGCTTAGGAATAAATCAATATTTTGAATGTAATTTGTATTTTTCCTAGCCATACAAACCCGAGTCCTTCAATCAAACTTCCCTTATTTAACAACCCCTCTAAGTCTTGGACCAAAGTATCAAAAGATAGTAATGAGCTGACTGAAAGGGGATTGGAGCTTCTTGCCCCGCACCCTTTCCTGTCAGATAACTGTTTTTTATCCATTTCAATCAATGAACCCAGCTGGAGCTAAATAAATCTCCTTAATTAGAGGACTCGGATTTGTCTGGCTAAGAAGAATACAAATTACTTTTAAAATTTGTTGATTTCAGATAACTCCAACATTTTCATCTTGTCATTCGCCATTGATAATTGTTCTCTATTCTTTCAGACTTTTCATCCCAAAGGCAATAATCATCCACCACTTGTGGCAAGGTCGTGTAAACTATTGAAGATATATGTAAGAGATAAATGACTAGGACAAAGAAAGAAAGGTCTGTGTTGGTACATGTTGTAATGCTTTGATGTAAGGAATTGTAAGTTTGGTGTTTACTATATATGTGTACACTGTTGAAGATATTATTAAAGAGGATGTCATCTTGAGATAGGGAGAGGATGAGGAACTTTGAATCATTAGAATTTCCAATAAAAAGTGAAATGGAAGATTCGTATTCACACACTGCAGTCAAGTTGGAAAATAATGAGTTAGTCGACATAGTTGGTCTCTTTGATGATGGCTCTCTTTTCATGGATACAGACATGGAATTCAAAGCAGAGCCAGAAATGGAATTCAAAGCAGAGCCAGAAATATTTGAGTCAAGTGAAGCTGACATGAAATATTCTTTGGACTTTGATGCATCAGTGAGTGAGAAGGATTTACAAATCAGCAAAAGGGAAGTCAATAAAGAGGAGGAGAGTGTTAAGTCAAGTTTGAAAGAGGAATGTGGCATACAGTTGCGGTCTAGTAGGAGGGCTGGCAAAGGAAAGGGAAGCAGAAAGGGGAAAGAATGTTTACAGAAAGAGGATATCAAGAACAGTGTCTGTGCAAAACCTATTTGGCCGGAAAGTGATTCCAAAACCCACACTATGGGTGGGAATTATGAAAAACAATTTAGTGGAGTAGTTAACCTCAACACTCACATGGTAGTTCACACTGGAGGCAAGTTCAGATGTAGAGATTGCGGCAGAAGATTTTCTAGGCAAGCAGATCGTAAAACACATTATGAAACTCACAATAGGAAGAAGTCTTTTAAGTGCAATGTCTGTGACAAGGCATTTTTTGAGAAAGGTGATCTCACAAGACATTATAGAACTCACACTGGAGAGAAGCCATTTAAGTGCAGTGTCTGTGACGAAGCCTTTTCTCGGAAAAGTCGTCTCACAGAGCATCATAGAATTCATACTGGGGAGAAACCATTCAAGTGTAATGTCTGTGACAAAGCATTTTCTGAGAGAAGTCATTTCGCAAGACATACTAAAATTCATACTGGGGAGAAGCCATTTAAGTGTAATGTCTGTGACAAAGCATTTTCTCGGAAAAGTCATCTCACAAGACATTATGGAACTCACACCAGGAAGAAGGTATTTAAGTGTAATGTCTGTGACAAAGCATTTGCCAGCAAATCTTGTCTTTTAAAGCATAATAAGATTTATTCCATAGAAAATGTGTAAGGAAGTGGGAAAATCGAATGTTTGTTGCTACACAAATATCGTTCTTTACTGTAGGAGAACGGATAACAGCAAAGGTGAAACACAACAGTTAAAACTTGTAACGAGATGTAAACAACTGGCATGGGGTTTACCTGTTGTTTGCAGGGAACCAAACAAACCCCTCCTCCAATTTGCTCACTGACATTTCACTTGGATGTCAGCCATTGATGAGGAGGGTTGTTTTCACCAACTGGAACATTTTTGCAGTTTGTTTTGATTGTGATTTTTTTTTCTTTTCCATCATGTTAATGTTTTTGTGTATTACTTATAATGTGATTACCTATTGAGCCCTTCCTGCAACGATTTGATTGCGGTTATGGGCGTCCTGAGATGCATGTTTCTGTTGGTGGTCCTATTGAGTACATCCCTGCCTAGCAATCTCCAGGTCAAGGATTCGTGTCATTACTAGTTGCTGTATGGCCATCCTTCAAGGGAGTGTTTAACAGGATGCAGGCTTTCTTCAACCTTTGTGGGCCAGTCGGGAAAGAGAATTCCCTTTTTCAACATTTGGCAAACCTCAGGGTAGGGAGTCCTTCGCATTTCTTCTTTGGATATGAGAATGTCTTCCTGCCGAAGGGAGTCTCTCAAGTCTTTCATGTGGTACTTCAGCACACAAGAAGGAATATGCATATCAATTATATTGATTCCCATTCATAGGAACAACAGGCTCAACACTATGATACAGTTGTGGCCAATTTAAGTTCAAAAGATCATTCAAAATGTCATTCCAGTCTGCTTGAGAATGAGTATGACACATCTGAGACAGACTGTTCAGTCTTAACTACTAATGTAATCAAGCCATGATCAAGTGTCCCAACTGGAGAACCAAACTTGCTTGTTATGGGTTCAAGCAGTTACCAAATCTATGAGTGGCTTCACTTATGATTTGCTCACTGCTGGATTCAGAGACAAAGTCCAAAGCTCTTAAGCCATGGCGAACAGTAGGAGAAACAGAATTTAACCACAGAGGCCTTTCTATCATTTTTTGTATCTTAGCCATAATGGTTTGACAACAATCAAAGATAGAATCATCCAAGTCTGGATTCCGGTAGATTGAACACAAATAGTTGTTGCGCCTGCCACAAAAGTTTATTACCTGAATTTCATGACATCCACATTCATAGCAGGACTTGGGAGAAGCAGGGTACTTAGTCCTAAAATACTCTACACTATAATTATTTGTTTCTTAAAATCAGGAATAAAGAGCTCAGATAAATGCCTCATTTGAGAAACCAAAGTTTCTGATCATAAAAGAATATCATACTATCTGGAAGCAACAGTAAGGTCTTGAATATTGTCATACTGTCCACGAATATTGCAATACAGTAGACGACATTGGCGAAGTCCCGGATGTACTGGTCTTGGATTTCAATCAATTTCTCCAGACAGGATAAGAATTCAAAGCAGTAAAAGGATTCATTATACTAAAAACAAACTAAACAATAATGATAACAAATATATATGTATGGAGATATATATAAATTTACTGGAACAACCCTTAGACTAACGATAAAAATTCGTATAAAATTAGTCAACATAGCGGAGTAGAAACACCATTCAAGGCTAAGTGCTGAAGGAAGGGCAGTCTTTCTTCAGACCTTCAAGAGACATCTCTCCAGCGTCTCGAGTCTTCGCACATCTCCAGTCACACATCTCCCACTTTTTTCTTTGTACCTCTCATAACTTTCAATATCATGGTCCTTCCCCCCCCCCCCTTTGATGCTAAACGGCCTCCCTGGTCCCAAGTTTTGGCAGCCAAGCAGTTTTCATTAGAGAAAGTAAAATTGTTGGTATTTACAAAATTATTTTTCAGAATTTTTGTATCCATTTATCATGTCATCCACTGCTGCCAATATGGTTTTTCTAGGACATTGGATGTATTGATTACTACAGGAAAATAAATTATCATTTTCATAATGCCCTGAAGAGATTAATGCCAATGTAAGTCACAGCATTAAAAGGATTCAACTTAATTACAAGTTCATATAATCATTTGATAATGTCAAATGTTTTTGTAAAGTGTATTTTTGGCTATTCACTCTTTCCCCTTCCACAGGCACTTGCATAAAACTCACATGAGGATGTATGCACCCAATTTGAAGCCTCAGAAAGATAAAGACGAGCCATTAAATCCTTGAGTCCCCACAACTAATGTCTTTTGTTGCTCATTCATCCCCGAAGTACTTGATACTCTTAACATTGTTATATGGACCAAGTGATAAGATCAGTCTGTTGAATTCACTTGTTGTCTTGCATTTTCTTTATGTGCATTGATAGTGTGTTAAACTTTGACATAAGCTTCCTTACTTGATAATGTCTTTGCTGATAAAAAGGTTCCATTTCCATTTGAATTTTGAGGGAAAGTTAATATTTCCTAAATTGATGTTTTTGTCAGTTGTTCCATAAAGAAAATGGAATGTGTTTTTCGTAAAATCTGAAACTGACTGAATATTATTTTTCTATTTTTTGCTGCTTATTTGTTTGTAACTTGAGTGTATATTGTAATATTCTTTAATTATAAGAAATAATTGTTAACTTGAGATATTGTATTTTGGACATGCATTATGTAACCAAATAAATTAATTCTATAACAATTTCTATATTTACTTTACATTTTAGTTCCTTTTCCATTTCCGTACAGAAATGTACAGAAAGTATATAGAATTTGAGATATTTACTTCTAAATCTTAGTCATTAGTAGTTAGCAAATGAGTATTCAAAGAAGAAGAAAAGCATAAGCCATGCAGCTCTGAACTCACATTTGCAAGTGGGTGGCACTGTTCATTCCATCTTGGCAAACAATTTAGGTGGTTTGTTGACACTATGTTTACTCCAAGAAATTAAAAGAATTTTGGTTTTGTTTATATAAGTAACCTGATCTTGCTGAAGATGGATTGTGAAAACAGTTTTGCTCTCTAATCTTCGACTTGTTAGTCTGTTATGAGGTCAAGCAAGATGGTTTGCCCAATGATAGAAATTTCAAAACCTTTTAATTTTTTTCTGCTTAACATTTAGGAAATACTGTACTGTACTCTGTGCCTACGATCAACTAAAGTGTAAATTTGTATTTGTTCCTAAACTAATACAAACCCTCGTCACATAAAAGGTTTACTCGGTTGCTGGTTACCAAAAATAAAGAAACCGGGGGATTTTGGCAACATAATATGGTTACCAGCTGGCCATCCCACGTTGGGCCCAATCAGTGAGCTAGCAAGTCTTACCTCTCATTACTGTTGGGCGTTGTGACAAATGGTCATCTGCTACTAGACCGCTGTCCACGCTTGTGCTTTTGGGCTTTCTCTTTCAGTGCCTTGTGACTATGTATGAGGACTTGAAGCACCTTTATGAGCCGAGGGGAGGTAAATCCGCTTCCTTTGTGTCCAGGGTGCTGTGGTAAGAGATGCTCAGTGAACTCCACTAGTGATTTTTGTAGGGAGTGGCAATCCTCCCAATGGGATGAGCACAGTAGTCATTCCACTTCTGTTTCTACCTCTGCTGAGAGCAAGAAGCAGACGCCTTCTCTTCTGAGCCCTGAACTTTTCCCATCCGATCTTTTATTATTTATTTGAGCAATGAGAGACAAGTTACAGTCAAGTGTTACTCCTAGATCACAATCTCTACTAGATATCGGGACAAAGTTGTTATTTATGTTCATGCTAATGTTACCCAAGTTTCTTAGGCTCTTTTTCTTTCCAACCACCACGTGTGCTTGTGATATATATTCATTTATAATAACCAGGTGTTGCAAACTTACGATTCAGCTATCATGGTGGAGATGGGTTTATTTCAAGTGTATGAACAGATTCCTGAATTCAACAGGAATATGTACGAGGACTTGTCATAAACTTTTATCTCTCTTGATAGCTCAGTCGGTATGGTCCCTGCAGGCATGGTTTCCAGCCGAACAGGTGGGGGTTCGAATCTCCACCCGGCCAGAAGCTGTTACCATAAAATGAATTCCAAGTGGATGTATATTTCCCAAGATAGAATTCGGTATTAAATGCCATTCGTGGGTGATATTTACATTGATTGAAATCACGTGTGCTTGCGATATATATTCATTTATAATAACCAGGTGTTGCAAACTTATGATTCAGCTATCATGGTGGAGATGGGTTTATTTCAAGTGTATGAACAGATTCCTGAATTCGACAGGAATATGTACGAGGACTTGTCATAAACTTTTATCTCTCTTGATAGCTCAGTCGGTATGGTCCCTGCAAGCATGGTTTTCAGCCGAACAGGTGGGGGTTCGAATCTCCAATTTCCACCCAGCCAGAAGCTGTTACCATAAAATGAATTCCAAGTGGATGTATATTCCCAAGATAGAATTCGGTATTAAATGCCATTCATGGGTGATATTTACATTGATTGAAATCACGTGTGCTTGTGATATATATTCATTTATAATAACCAGGTGTTGCAAACTTACGATTCAGCTATCATGGTGGAGATGGGTTTATTTCAAGTGTAAGAACATATTCCTGAATTTGACAGGAATATGTACAAGGACTTGTCATAAACTTTTATCTCTCTTGATAGCTCAGTTCGGTATGGTCCCTGCAAGCATGGTTTCCAGCCGAACAGGTGGGGGTTTGAATCTCCACCCGGCCAGAAGCTGTTACCATAAAATGAATTCCAAGTGGATGTATATTCCCAAGATAAAATTCGGTATTAAATGCCATTCGTGGGTGATATTTACATATATATATATATATATATATATATATATATATATATATATATATATATATATATATATATATATATATGGAGGCACTTAAAAAATTCGTGAGAACTTGATATATTGCAATTCTTGATAGAGTATATAACTATATTTACAACGATTGTATGAAGAAAAATTCTAATTTGCAAAATGATAGTGATAATACTTAAACAAACATTTCAAAAGCTTCAATGCTGTTGAAGCTTCTTAACTTAATTCTGAAAACCTTTTGTGTTGATAATAAAATACACACAGCACGAACAAATAAAAGGCTAAATTTTAATCAATATAATTTTCTTTTATTTTTATCAGCAAATTTTATAAAAAAAACAATTTAACCAAATTTAAAACAATGTCAACACCAAAGTTTTCGTTTTGGTTCTTTCAAATCACATATAAAAAATAACAATGATTTTTTTTTTTTTTTTAGGGGGGGGGGGGTTTGGGTTATGAGATATTCGTATTAAGAGTGTCACTATATAATAAGTGTTTTTGTTAGGCCATAGCGATCGCCAATTTCAAAGGCATAAACTCGACATCGATATATATGATTATGTACATATAATTATATATATATATAAATTTATATATATATATATATATAAATATATATATACAGTATATATATATATATATATATATATATATATATATATATATATATCTTGTTCTGACACATACAAACCCTTTCATTGTTGTAAAAGAAAGACTGAAAAAAATAGATGAAAAAATATATTTGTTTCTGAAAGAAGAAAGGCGAAAGGCCATAGGAGTGATGCTAAGGCCATAGGAGTGATGCTAGTAGGTAGGGGTTTTGGGAGTGTGAAGAGGAAGAAGACAGTTGGGAACTTGTAGTACGGTGTAGAGTAGACGCTGCCACTTTTCCAAAATCCCCTTCCTGAAACTTAAGACCTGAGTTGGGATATCGTGTAGATCTGGCAACAAAACACATTGGCACAACTCTCTCTACCAGGTCCGGAGGAAGGGTAAGAAACACGTCATGTGTTACAACAACAGGTTCCTTGTTGCTTTGCCTTATTAAAAGGTATATTAGGGATAATTCAAGGACTTTGACAATGATAATTTATGTATGTTTTAAGGCCTTTTTGCTCCCCAACACAACCGGAAGAACCTTTGAAATAATACAGTTTTATATATAGGAGGAGGACATTCTGAAATTCTCATTACATGTGTCTTGTATTTCCATTTAGTTTTATTTTGGTGTAAACATCAGTACTATGGTCTATTGACCGACACTTTTTACAACACACTTTTATCTCATTCATTCATAGGTATGTCATAAACATCTAAATTTATTATGAGGTAGTAGGTTGGCCAGGGCACCAGCCACCCATTGAGATACTACTGCTGGAGAATTATTGGATCCTTTAAATGGTCAGACAGTACTTCATTGGATTCCTTTCTCTGGATACGGCTCATTATTTCTTTGCCTACACATACGCCGAATAGTCCGGCCTATTCATTTCACATTCTCCTCTGTCCTCATACACCTGACAACACTGAGATTATCAAACAATTCTTTTTGGCTCAAGGGATTAACTACTGCACTGTAATTGTTCAGTGGCTACTTTCCCTTGGTAAGGGTAGAAGAAACTTTTTAGCTATGGAAAGCAGCTCTTCTAGGATAAGGACACTCAAAAGTCAAATAATGTTCCCTAGTCTTGGGTAGTGACATAGCTTCTGTACCATGGTCTTCCACTGCCTTGAGCTAGAGTTCACTTGCTTGAGGGTGCTCTCGGGCACACTATTCAATCTTCCTCTTGTTTTTCTGAAGTTTTTATAGTTTATATATGAGAGATCTAATTTAACGCTGTTAATGATCTTAAAATATTTTATTTAAAGGTTGCTCATGAATGGCAGAGGCAAGAGACAGTGACATTGCCCTAGCAAGGAGGACAATGCCCTAGAGGCTGACCATATATTATATGATCAGCAACCAAGCCCTCTCTCCACCCAAGCTATGACCAGGGAGGACAAGGCAATGGCTGCTGATGAGTGAACAGATAGACTCATAGGCTCCCCCAACCTTAGCTCACAAGGATGGTAAGGTTGCAGACACTAAAGACACTAACTATTCTGAGCCAGACTTGAGGCCCCGTCTGGCAAACACCAGGCAGAGACGTTACCAACCAGGCCACAACAACCCCTAAGGAGATTTGTGTTGATCCTCTTTGCAAGGAGATTTAACTCCGTCCCCTGTGTGGGGAAAGTTGGAGTGTCCTTTGCGTAAGGAAACTGTGCCTAGCCTCTATGAAAGAAAACGTTTGTCCTCCATGTGAGAAGATTTTTGTGTTACCTCCGCATGAAGGAATATATCGATCTTTGTTCGTTTATAAGTGCAAATTTATTTGTTCTTTTCATAAGATTTTTGTTCTGTCCCATTTTGCAACGAGATTTTGTTTTACCTTCGTAAGAGGGAAATTTTATATTTGTTTAGTCTCTACAAATTGTTCTAATTGTTCAGCGGTCGCCTCGGGGCGCCTGCAACTGTGAAATTGTACACAACAAGTGTCAAAGTCTTTCAGTTGTTTTTAACTTTTAACGTAAATTGTTTGCCGCATAAGCCAATATAGTTTAATTCATTAGGTTATCACCCTGTGCGTATATAATTCATTTTAGTAAATTGTTAAACGTCATGTGACCGAACATCGTCTTCTTTGCTGGCCGGTCCGTTTAAATTTTAAAGTAAATTTATTATTTCCATTTATTTCGTCACTCATTATAAGTACTTTATATGTTCAATTATCACGGTTGTGACTTTATAAAGAATTATGTTCACGTTCCTCGAATTTTCCTGTGGAACTTGTAAAATTCAGATGTACCCTTTGTTTTACAGTTGTCGAGTCCGTCCATCACACGTGGTCAGTCCAAGATGGCGTACATCACTTGTAACCTAAACAGCCCTCCACTGCCTATGGCTGAACTGCTCAGTCCAGAGGAGATTAACGCTTGGCATTAGGGACATAGGTTAAAATTTAGATTTGTTTGTGAGGACGTATTGGTAACGTAAGAGATGAAATTTGCAGTTATAAAACCCTTTAGAGACGTTATTACGACCATCCTATTGTTAAAGTAAATTATCCCATGCTTGCTGCCTATTCAAGGAAAATTTAAATTGGTTTTAATAACCTAATGGCTCATCCCAATCTAACCATTAAACTCAATTAGTTTTGTTCTTCTTTGAGGGCGACACCTTCAGTGATGCGCCCCGTTGTAAATGCCATTAACAGTCCCTTACTTGATACCCATAATGTCTCAGCAGTCAAGCACCAAGTTCATAATTTTGCATTAGTTCCCTAACCCGTTAAATATTCAAGTTTCAATACTATGTTGCCAGCACAGCACAAGATTAGTAAATTTACGTCAGTCCCTCCTGCTCCATCCTCATTTTCCAACCTTATGTAAGCGTTTAATCAGACTCAAACCCTTTTGGCTGTACCGCCTTTGACAGTGCGTCTGGAAAGAACTTCCGTTCATAGTGTCAACATGGATCCCCCTAGAGGTGGCGCTAATATCAACCGACCTAACCGTGTGCATGAAGGCCAGCAAAGGCCTGTACAGGCAAACTATTACATTAAGCTTGTACCATCCCATGGACCAGTACTCTCTTTGCCTGATTGTCCCATCCTCAAGCCCGTAACTACCTCTCCAATCCACACTGCCGCTAAACCATAAACGTCAGAATTTGGAACAGGCTCTCTGGACAAGCCACACAAGGTTAACCTTAAGACTTTAGCAGTCAAAATGGAACCCTTTGCCCTGACAGCGGATTTAGCGAAGTTCATATGTAGAATTAGCGCCAGAACTTAGAGCTGGTTTACGATTAACTATGTTTCAGGACTACGTTATAATGAACATTGTAATTTATTATTTTCATTCAGTTGTATATGGCGCCACTTTAAGCATTTATTATTTTTGCTAAGTCGTTCAGTAGCATTTTTTCGCTTAACCCATTGCTTTAACTTCAAAGTGTAAATTTATTTTTTGTCTTTGTTAAGTTCTCACATTGTTGCTACAATCCCCCTGATCCTTCAGCTTGTGATGAAACGGAGTAGAGCTTTGTAAAAGTGTACTGCCAATGCCTCACTTTCCAATGATTCCTTTGAAGACGACATCCAAGACTCTAGCGGTAAAAATTATCATGTCCTCATGGACCTAGTTTGTCTCTGTTTATCATTGGAACTAGTGTCAGATAATTGATTACATTTAAACACCAAGAAGGAAGTAGCTTTTCTCCCTTTCTCATTTGTCGAATGCAAAATATTTGTTATGCCAGTCACTTAATTTGCAAAAACTTTTTATATTGAATGTTGGATATCAGACCGGGACTGGGATTTGCCCCATAATTTTGAATTTGTCATTGGCCGGACTTGTTGCTGAACTGGACTGTTATTGGCTCACGTTTTTCTGCTCTATCCTTGTATTTTTATCATTCGATTACCTCCCCATTGTATGTTTAAAGTTAACACTGCTCATTTACTTATCTTAACTCTTCCGTGAAGCATTGCCTGCGGGCTCAGTTTTCCCCACATCCACATCCATATATAACTTGTCCATGTTCGACTTTAATAAACGCTAACAGCATTT
Organism: Palaemon carinicauda; assembly: GCF_036898095.1. Classification (NCBI taxonomy): domain Eukaryota; kingdom Metazoa; phylum Arthropoda; class Malacostraca; order Decapoda; family Palaemonidae; genus Palaemon; species Palaemon carinicauda. The sequence continues at coordinate 18,730,212 of NC_090758.1, forward strand.
TGTTAACTTCCAATGGACGTTTATGTGATGAATGACTTCACTCACTTGTTCATAAAGTAGATTTATCTCATGCGTACTAACAGGTAGTTTGAATCACATTTGCCGGAACTAACCCCTCTCTGCTTTTTTCCTCCCTTCATCCCTAGGGTGTGAAGAATTTTTCTTCACTCTTCTTTCCTTTTGTATTTTGGTCTCGCTCCCAATATTGTAGTCACCCATGAAACTTTTGCTCCCTTACTTTACGTTTTCTTTAACGAAACACAGGTAGACTAAGCTGAATTTAACTCGTTCACAACACCGTACGTCATGTTCGTGACGTCACAACGTAGGAACGTAAAACAAAAGCGTGGACTACGTTGGTCCTTTCCTTAAACTACGTGTGTCGAGAAAATTATTGCACTGGTTTTGAGCCCAACATTAGTACTGCTGACTTGTAAACAGCTTATATCATCTCTCAGTACCTATTCAGGTCTGATTAATTTTAAGAGGTATGCCCATCACACCAGCCCATTACTAATTGCCCATTCAAATTATCAATTTTTAGTAAGCCAGACTAGGTAGGATTATTATGTATGTATATTCCCTTGGAGCTGCAAGATTTCTCTTCGTAGTTTGCACAAAATCCTGTCTCCTACTCACTCCTTACAATCTTAAATTGCTCTTTCCTAAAGTCCCAATATGGCACCTCAACTGGGTTATTCCACACACCACGACACTTGCCTTTTGGAAGCTGAACCCAGGTGAACCCACGCGACGTAAGGGTTGCCCATTCCTGCAAGAGCCGTTGTTGTAACCGGCTGACTGACCTGGTCAGTCAATCTGCATTGCTCTGGCTCACCCCACTCGACTCCCACCAAACAGAAGACAAAGCATAGGAGTCTTGGTGTCTTTTCGGCTGGAGAGAGGGAGGAAGACGATCCTGGGAACTTTGCCAGCGATACCCAATCTACCAAGAAGTGAGGAAAACCACAGGGTGGGCCAAAGAATGAAAGGTGCAAGCAACAAGCTGTAACAGCTATTTAAGGACAATGGCTATCTTTCAAGTAAGGAGTGCAGGCACATCACGTGGCCTCTTAAAGTTTCCCCCATTTTTAGATTAGGTTAGATTTTCCTTTTAACTTGATTCATGTTTAACAGGCTTTTACATATTTCGGGCTGAGTGCGTGGATTTGGTGTACAGATTTTGTGTATAACTTTTGCTTCAGAGACTAGTACAGTCTCGGGTCAAAGACCACATGTCCGACCCCACTTCAATCGTTTATCATTGCAAGAAACCTCGAGTCACACATTTTTTGATTGCCTTTTGATTTTGCTAAGTTGCATTTGTTTTCTTTTCTGTTTTGCTTGTTTAACCTCTTTTATCACTGTTAAGATGTCTGTTTTAACAATGTAAATTCTGTGTAATGAAATAACTAGATAAGGTTAATTAACCCCTTTCACATCACTACTCCATTTTTGATAGATTATGTCCAACCTGAAAATTTAATCGCGGGACAGCATACTCGATATAATGAAAGGAGTAAGTCTGAATAACGAAGGTAATAGTAGGTTAGCGAGTGACTTAGTATTTAATCTTTATGCTTCGAAGGTAAAGATCCTTATCTTTAACTTCTACTTTACTATACTTCATCGCTGCCCCTTCCATTCTCTTTGTCTCAATAGCTTCATAATGTAAAATTTCTATCCAGTATCTCACTGGGGTCCCAGGGATGGAGCCTAAACGGAGCCTAAGGGTGAGATAGCTTTAGACCTGACAAAGCTAAGGTAGGCCATTAAATAATCTTTATTTCACGTGTGGAGTTTTCAAGCTTCTTAACAGAGTAGTTTATTTTTCTTTTTTTCTTTTTTGCATTTAGAGTGAAGGTATGTGAACTACATCATCAAAGTCATTAAGAGGGTGTTTGTGCATTGAGTGATAGTGCTCCTTTTCCTCCCTTGCTGAGCTTTGCGTAAGTGTTGTAGGGAGACTTTCGTGGAACATGTTGCCACTCAGCAATAACAGTATACATTTCTCCACAATGATATCAAACTGCAAATTCATACCACTTGCAAATTTTGTATTCAACTTCATTTATATTCAGTCTTTTTAAACTATATTCAAACTTCACATTAAAACTATTTTCAAATTTCACATTCAAACTCAAATTTTAAACTTTACATTCAAACTTTACCATTTTAAAATTTGTCATTACAAACTTTGCATTCAAACTTCACAATTTTAAAATGTTATTTCAATTGTCACATTCAAACTTCACTTGCAAACTTCTTATTCAAACTTCATATTCAAACTGTTTAATCTTCCCATTCAGACTGCTTTCAAACTTCATTTTTAAAATTCTTTTTCAAACAGCCCATTCATACTTCTTAACATTCAAATTTCATATTCAAACCATTTTTAAACTTTCTTATTCAAACTTCATATTCAAATTTACCATTCAAACCCCTTTCAAATTTCATTTTTAAACTGTTTGAAACTGCATCTTCAAACTAGTTTCACAGTTCAGGATAACTCTACTTTCAAACTAAACTGCTCGTCATCCACTGCAGTATAATAGATATTATACAATTCTGATTTCAGTAGAATATAATGTCGCCAATTCTTCATTTATATTACGCGAATTTATTCATGTAAACTTTTTCATCCTTTACTGATGTGGATAAGTGGTGAAAAGATACGAAAAATTAATGAGAAATTGGAATGTAATTTTCATTCAGTTTCTGACAGTTTCTTTAAGATGTGATATTATATCGTAACCATTTACCCTATCTCTATAGCCTTCCTTAGCCCTCCTCGCAGATGGATCCTGCCAAGGGAAGACACCATTAATTCTTTCATAATTGGCCACGAGTGGCCGACTGGATCCTTGTTGTACTGACTTTAAAGAATCGTGAATTATGTCATAATGGTATCGGCACGTTCTTACATCTCCATATTCAAATTTTGAAGTTGGCAGCCTTTATAACTTTTTCCGAATAGACAACTCTAGATAATTCTCAATAGGAAATGAATTTTACAGATTTTCATTCTGATGAATCTATTACAGTTTGAAAATTCAGACAGGTATTGCAGGAGAGTAGAAATAGCAGAAAAAAGTAGTGAATCGAAAGGAATATATTAAGAAAGCATGACAAAATGAAGAATATAAAGACAACGCGGTGCATAGACATTTTGATTTTGAATTGAAAGCCTTAAAAACGCTCTTCACCAAATTTAATGAACTTTCGTCTTTTGATTTGTTACGAGAGTAGATGAAGTATGAAAAGTAGGGGCAGTTATGGAAGCTCATTAACCCTATGAGGAGAGAATAGCTTTTATCATTCTTCATCTTAACATCCAAAAGTGTCATGTAGGTAGGATCGGCCAAGTTGGACCTGGTTAGTTTATTCCAGATATGTTTAGAGTAAGTCCTCTTGTTACAGAGAGTTTGACTTGCAAAGTTTTGTGAACACACTGCAGCTTCCAGAAAGGAATTGGATTTTTTCTTACATTTTCATTTTATTCTTTGATTTGTTCCGGTGCAAATACAAACCCTCCGCTATTTATAGGAGCACATATTACTTTTGGCGTAGCTGAAAGATGAGCCATAATAATTTTTAGTGAGGGGGTTGAGTAGACTGGCTACTCCGCTCACTTACAGCTCTCGGCTAAGTAACCTCTTTATGCAGGAATCATACATTCCCATGTCTTCCCCCATTTTTTCCAGTAAGAGGATTTAATGGTAGCTGGCAACCAAATACGACAAACTTTAGACCTGGAAAAGAAAACCAGGGGTGTTGGTACGTCTGGCGTGTGGCACTCCGTTCTTTTGGGTGGCGCACGTACCGTCCGGTATCCGATTGGATGCAAATCACCGGCGGGGCTCAAGATTTGGTGGGTTTGATGGCCTGCTGATGGTAGCATGTAGGTCAGACGTTTACAGCTTGTAGGTCAGACATAAACATGGTATGTTTATGGTGGATAAATCTTTGATTGGTAAGTTCGACTGGGTACATCTGACAACATTTCTATCGAAATCCTAGCGGAAAATACTGGAAATTTCGTACAGGTGGTATTTAAAGGGCGGCAAGATAATAAAGCTCACTTGTTCAGTGAGCCAGCATCTATTTTTGTATGTTGTTTACTTTTGTCACAAAAGCGTGTATTTTTTCATAACGACTTGCTTTCCCTGTTTGTTGTCTGTGCTACTGTATGTATATATTATGTTAAGGAGTTAAAGTAAATACATAATGAAAGTAATAATAACATCACACGATATTAAACATTTTAGATAAATTACATAAAAACTAGTCCATATCATATTAAAGGTAATGATACTTGAAATACCTGAAGATAACATACAAATAAGTAAAAGAAGTAGCCTAAATACGTAATACAAGTAATAGTAAAACTTATGAAATGAATCTGTAAAGTATATTTCCAGAAATAGTCAATACACAGGAGTTTGTTCAAATTAAAATTAAGGTTGGGCCAAGCACTGGCCTTTGGTCAAGGGTCGCCATCTCCTGTTTAATTAAATGGTATTATTTCGTACAGATTGGCTTTCCTACCCTTCATGGTTGGTGATTCTTTCACCTTGGTTAATAATGAACGAATTAGCATGTCTCTAAAAAAGGGAGCGGTCATCAAAAGATCCTACGAAATTCTCTCATTCTTTGAAAAAATAATCAGAAAACCTTGCAGTCATTAACAGTAAAGACAGATTATACTGTAGTTCCACCTATAGGATTTAATTGTTTGACATTCAGGTGCAAAGATATTAAGTTCTTTAACAGAAAGCATAAGTCATTACCAATAAAGACAGTTTATACCTCCGCCCTTTTTCTCTAAGGTTAATTTTACTTTTGTTTGTGTGTGTGTGTAAGAGAGAAAGAGAGATTCTTTGTTCTTTTCTGTTTAGCATGAAGTTTTGGAAGATTGTATTTTAGTGATATTTAAACATTAAATAAATTTATAACTATGAGAGATATACAGTATAGTAGCTGTATGTATGTATTTGCAATAATCATTACAGCTTGTGGACTGAGACCAGATATTTATTTAAAAGGAACTCAGAATTTTTTTCTACTTCTATAAAAACTAAAAACAGCACATGCTGTATTTTTAACTCTGTTGTGTATGACGGGTTGGCTCCAACCTTCAACTGAACAGTGACGTACCTATTCACAAGTCAACCGGCCACTAACGGGAACATGAGTACGTTAAACATAAACAAAAACGTACTCACAAAAGACTGGTGTTG